>NW_009647731.1:3439398-3466534 GCF_000708025.1 Charadrius vociferus | reverse complement strand
ACCATGATGAAAAGGCACCATACAAATTGCCAAAAAGGATTGTGTATTATATATGTATTATATAATTCCGTGAAATACATAGCGCTGTTGGTCGTAACTCTGACACAATTACGGCAGACCTGGAAATTTTCCATTCTCCTAATTGGCTTTGTGTGATCTACTCTATGAACTGGTTATGGTTTTTCATACGAGATAAGAAAGCCATGGATGTCTTTGAGCATCCTTAATCTTGAGGATAACAACCTCCTTGTTCTGAAATCAGATGTTTCTTTCTAGAAATCATATAATTTCCTAGAGTGACACAGTCAGTTGGCCTCCTGGTTTTGTTCATTTACATTGTTATTTACATCTTATTCTTCTTGCTACTTGGGTCCAGGGTGTATTGCTAACCTTAAATTTGTTACCAATAGTAGTGTTTGCTGCAACAACAAAAATATGCTTATGTGTTCTCTTTATGTTGTATCAGAGGGCAACTTTAAGAAGTAGTTTTATGAAAAATTATTTTCTTCTTAGAATTTGAAGTAGCTTATTTGGTCTTCTGATCTAACTGGAGAAGCAGAGAGTGTATGCTTCTGTGATAATGATGAAAGAGCTAATGAGATACCAGGGAAATCTTCTGATGGTGTTATAAATCGATGAAAATATTAATGTGTTAATATCCAAAGTCAAATCTTATTTAATATATAGGCAGGTTGCCACTTATAGAATTTTTGCACAGGTTTCTAGCTGTGATGTGAGAATTGGCATTGTGGGTTTTCTTAAGGAAGTGCACTACCATGTTGAATTTCGGATCCTACAGTTAGTCTCTAGAGCTTCAAATATAAATGTCTAGGTTTCAACAAGGTATGTAAACATGAGTTTGTCTTTTCTCTTCAAGTGCCCTCTCTGTCATAAAGTAAAAGAATTTGCTGTCTCTGTTACACTTGTTTCATCTGCCAGTCTCTGACCTTTGTAAGCTATCTGGAGTATGGATTGTCCCTTTCAACATGAATGCAACAACATGTAGAGTAAGAGGGCAAAAATTAAGTGTGCCTACCTTCATACCATGTGACAATATGTTCAAATATGTGTTTTTTTCAGTTCATTTAACATTCAAATGAAGTATTTTCTTGCATTCAGCCATGACTTCTCAGTATTGCAATACCCAAGTGTTGCAGAGGACTGGGGCTATATTGCATTTAGGAGACAAATCAGGCACATTAGTCTAGAATGGCTATAAAGCTGTCACAACAATACCAATACTAAATAGAAAAAATTACTTCTGTTCTCCCTTTAATCACCTCAGTGCTGTTCCTTAGGAAGTCCTCTAGCCAAACTTTCCTTCTCTGTGTAGGAAGACATTACCACCCAGGGACTTGTCAAAGGGTCTCTTAATATATTTCTTTCTGTATCTTGTTCCTGGATAACCATGCTTATTCTCACACCATTATTTGTCATGGAAAGAAATGGAAGTGTATGATGGTAGCATTTCTTTTTTGTTGCTTAGATATGTAAACGTTTGTCTAAACTGCCTACATTCATGCTTCACCTATTTTCTCTGGCCAGACACTTCAACTGAATTCGTATAAACTCTGAAAAGGAGACATGGGGAACCTTTGCAATGTGAGTGGAAGTTTTGTCAGACACAGCTATAGTCAGTCACCACTTCATGGTGGCTATACGTCCTTCTGAAACAAGGCAATGACAGTCAAGATTAGTAACTTTAAGCATAGGTGAAAGCAGTCCATGGGACATACCTGCAACAACAACTCTGGGGTATGTGAACTACTTAAGTATTTTTTGATTTTGTCAAAAATCCACCAACCACCTCCAGATATTTTTTTTGCGTAAGCATTTGTTCTTCCTAGGTCTAAACAGAAATGAAATCTGGCTCATGGGTGGCTCTTAAGTGTCCTGCTTCTGCTCTGGCTAAAATAGTTTGAAAGTTGAAAAATTAACAGTCCTTATAAATATTACATTCTTTTTTTTTACCATCTGTTCTTTAAAACGATTGTAGAATGAAGGCATAGCTTGTCCTGTTTCTTCAGAGGTAACCAGAATTTGGAATAATATTATGCATAGAAAGTGAAAGAAGGAACTGGTAACTCATCCAAAAGCTACACTGAAAGATGTTGCATTCCAGGAAAAGTTTTCCTTCTGAAATAACTTTACCTACCCTTATTAACAGTTCTGAGAAAATATAATAAAAAGTGAGATGTCAGAACTAATACTAAGATAGAGTTAAATCCGTGCCAAGGGAAAAAAAAGAACATATCTAATCCTAGTTTGAAGGCAATGAATATTTGTGAGTATAAGTCACCAGCAAGCAAAGAATATTTTCAAAGATATTGCTGAGAAAAACCACAGAAACAGCTTTTCCTAAAAGCTTTCTATCCAGTCACCTCAGCTGAAGGTTTAAGCTCTGGGGCACAGGTGAAAAACAGAACAGTACTCCAAGGACTTCTTACTGGTAAGTAAATTTCCAAAAGGGAAAAATAGATATCTGATGATTCCATAAAATGCTTCTCCTTAATTTTCACGGAGGACTACACATTTGCCTCTGGGTTAAGCATTTCTTTCTGATTTGTTTGCCCCTTACCTGTAGGATTTGGAGACAGGAACTTACTGATTTTTTTCTACCTCTCACTTCAGGTCTTGGATAGGACAACGAACAAGAGCAAATTCTGAGTCTCTGTTGGAAATGTGTCCAAAAATACGTACGTGGGTAAAGCTTTTTCTCAGTTTATCACAACTTCCCCACTGTGACTGAACTAGCCCTTGAAAACCTAGTTGACTAAAATGTCTGAAACGTGAACACTTTGGAATGCCAGCTCTTTGGCCTGATCTTTAAAGAGAGCTGTGGATTATTTAAGCAGAAAACAGGTATTTTGAGAGGAAGCTTGATTTTAAAAATAGCACCTGTGATGTGAAGGGAGGGTGTTCAAAACCAAAAGATGGGCAAAGATTTGCTCCCTTCACCACACATCTGCATGCAGGAAGAAAGCTGTGGGCAACGTTGCTGGATGTCCTTTCAGACACTGAGTTTGTTCTATGTGGAGAGGAGCAGGAAACGCTTGACCAATACTTGATACAAACCTGACTAATTAATTCCAGGAATATTTTCTCTGTACAAAAAGGCAGCATAATTGAATTCTTTTTCTGGCAGTTATTAATGAGCACGTACATATACATGTATAAAGTATTGATGAGATATGCTAATCTCAATAGAGATAAGAAAGAATTTGCAGGCTGGACTCATTTATAAGTCTATCAGTAGTACACATTTGTCATTGATAAATATCTAATAAACTATGTATGGAAGACATCTTGATAACTCACTTCCAATAAAGTTTTTGCAGCGCTGGCATAATGCTTTAGCTCATTCTCATTTTACCTTTATAATTTACAGCCGAGTGGATCTAACCTGGGAAGCTCTCGGTATTCAGGCTGAGTAATAAATAGAAGCTGTCTTTTTCTTCAGTATAAATACAACTGTGCAGACTTTGTAGCTATATTCTGCATAGACAGCAAGTTCACAAATCAATGTGTGCCAAGTATATCCAATTCTGATTATGCACTGTATCCTGCTGTACAGTGTAAATAAAGTACTTCTCAGCGAGCATGCTTCTCATCGGAGACAAAACACAAACATGGTTAAGGATGTGATCAAAGTCTGAGCTAGTCGTGTCAAGCATGTACTATCACATGTCAGCTCTTCAGACCACAGGGTCCAGAGGAGATGTTTCCTACCCCTTCAGAAATACTTCCCTGACTTCTGCAGCAAACTGTGACATGCTTTACTCAATGTGTCATATTACCCACTTGCAGTGCAGGTGCCTTTTTTGTTAAAAACCTGTTATGGTACCCAGTTGCTGACAGTTGGTTCTGTCTGATTAAGTGTGTACTTCTCCTGCATACATTGTTTGAAGATGTATAGTTCATGACTGACTTACAGATTTAATTTACTTTTGTCACGAGTTTTATTTTATTTTATAATGGTGAATTCTTGATCAGAAAAGTCAGGTCACATTTAGAAGGCATAAGGAAATCTATTTTTTTTTCCATCTTAAAGAGTTTTCCTAATTTGTTTATGCAATCTGTATTTTGTGGTTCACTGAAGGACTGTCTTCTTCACAATTGCCTACCTATGGCCAAAATTGATGCATCAGTTTTCCTGAACACATGATTGGGAGTAAAGATTGTTACAAGTGTAAAAGAAATGAATCACTCCTGAGTTAATAAAAAAAAAAAAAATAAAAATGCTCAGGTTAACTCTGAATTAATCTAGACATGCTCCCATGAACTTTATAGTTGGGCTGCCATGCTTAGGACATGTGCTTAGGACAACTTCCAAACTTTGGTGGAAGACAATGGGAAGATTCATCCTGATGCTATGGAACTTTGATCAGGTTCCTGGTCTTCAGATTTGACAATTATGAATTATTTGTTGCAGCATCCTCAAAATAATTCTTTGAGGACCACCAGTTACTCTGAAAAGGTCCACATACTCTTTATTAGAAAATGTCTTTGGCAAAAAAAAAAAAAAAGCATTTTCACAGCACAAAGGAGTCTTTTCAGTCTTACCAACTAACAGAAAGACAAGTATTTCGCTTTCTCATACTACTTAGCATGTAGGAGGGAGAAAAAAGGGAAGGGTGAGTGTTTGCATGATCTAATACTCAATCTACTTCTCAAAGGGTTTTAGCGTATCACTCCCACCTCTGATCAAGGGGGGATTATCAGGATTTCTTTTCAGTGGACGAGCAGTTCTAAAACAATGCACACAAGCACGTGAACACAGAAGAAAATTCACCTTCAAAGCCCTAAAGAAGATGCAAGAGAAGGTGCATTTACATTTTAAATTTTTATTCTAAATCCAGCACAGAGTACCTGAAGGAGTGAGGGCTATTTAAAAATTCATACGAAGTTTTGGATCTGGAATCCTAGCATATTTCCTGTTGAGGGAGTACATACATCATAAAATGCCATCATCACTTGCCACATTTATTATGCAGATCATTCTATTGAAATATGGCAATAGATGATTTCTGCCTCTCGGGATGTTCAGGACTTAAACCATGTTGAATGATAATGGTTTGTGCAGAACCTTGCACTGCTACTCTTCTTACACATTGATTTGTGGATAAAGACAGGGCCTTTTTTTTTTTTTTTCTGTAAAAGCTGACAGTCAACATTTCCAGAGCACTTAAATTAATACAGAAAGAAAAAAAAAAGTTCAGATGAGTTTGCAGCACAGTTATACATCAAAGTTCTACCAATGCATTATGCATCTCTCTTCTCTTTTGAATCTTCCTTACATGACTTTCCCCATACTCCAGAACAGAAATAGCTCCTTTCATCGTGCTATTGGCATAAATAGCAGCAGGACCAATTTAGTGAAACAGTTATATTAATTTCTGTGCAAAGGCCATTTTACTTTATGGAAAAGAAAAAGATCACCACAAGTAGACTGCTCTGAATCCTGAATTCTCTACTGCAAGCCATGAATTTGTAGATCATATTAAAAATAAGCATGAATTTATGATATCCGTAGCGCTGTATGGGTAGCATGTGATTCAACTTTCTCAGCAGCCAATTCATTTTTTAAACAACTAATTTGATATTAAATTTGTGCTGAGATCTCAGAGCCTTTCCAACAATTAATTTACAGCCAGACTTAATTATCAAAAGTTAGCCTGGCTGTAATGATTTGGATCTTTAGGAAAAAAAAAAACAAACACACTTATTGTCTTAATCAGGTGGCAGTTCTGCAAAGAAAGCTTTTAAACTACAGCCTTTAAATCTAGAGTATGCAGTGACACAGTGAGCACTTTGAACTCTGCTCCCAGAGTGCTGTTATTACTATTACTTGAAAAAAACATCAATTGATCCATTACCGTACCCTGTCCATACCTCCATTCCCAGAGTAGCAATAATTGGGTGTATATGCAGAGATACTTATCTACCTTAGGTCTAAAAAAGTTTCAGATGGAGACTCCACAGTCCCTCTGGGTGGCCTGTCCCTGAGCTGCAGGAGTCCTCTAGCCAAGAAGTTTTTTGTAATATTTAAGCTGAACATCTCTCGCTGCCTCAGATGATAGTAAAAATTCCTGTAATGTGTCATCTTCTGATTCATAATCAGCAAAACCTGAAGCATGCTACCATGTCTTAAGCCAGCTGCAGAGTATGCTAGAAGAGAAGTAAGAAGTTATATGCTTGTCGATTATGATGTAAGAACAACATTTAGAAGAAACATCCAGCACTAGACCCCTGCATTTGTATTCCTCAGATGCGCCGTGGATTACCTGGGCAGCCTTGGGCAAGGCCCTTCACCTTTAAAGTGACTGATTTCTCATCAAAAAGGCAAAAAAGTTTTACCGTAGCAGCCTCTATGTTTGTTGAGGAAAGATCACATAGTAGTACACATCGTAGTACACATAGTAGTACATCCTTCTTAAATCTCAGCACATCGGTTTCAGTAGCTCACCATTGCCAAGGACTCAGAGCCTGTCCTTGAATCCTTTTTTCCCCTTTCCCTTCCTACACTTTTTTTTTCTCCTCCCAATATATGTATTTACATTGTAAAGCAACAAGGGTATTGAAAGTAACAGCCAGTTCAAGATGAAATCCCTAGCTGCTAGATCAGCAATTACCTTGTTTTCAGAAGTTCTACATTAGTTTGAAATGTTATTTGAGGTTCAGTGTCTTTCAGATTAAATTGACATTTAGAAAAAGGAGAAATATTCATTCTCTTCTAACCTTTGGAAATAACATCGCGTTCAGACAGTACTATCTGCCTCCCTGCTACTTGTTTCTTATCATTTTCTACGTGCCCGGGCTATTATTTTCTTTAACTTCTGATATGTGTTGATGGTCTAGGTGCCAAACACCAGAAGCACTTTGGTAAAAGAGCAGTAGCGACCCACAACACATTTGATCTTGTTTCTTGGCATTTCTGTCATCATTATTTGACTGCATGAAAATTGTAAAAAAAAAAAACCCAAACAAACAACAAAACTCTCAGTCCCTCTGAACATGAAGCCTTTCAAACAGAAATAGCCTGTACAGTACTGGCAGAGAGCCTGCAAAGGACATTTATCCCAGGATCCTGCATAAATGCCAACCAATTAATTGCATGTTCCCTGCTTGGCTTCCCTGCAGTTCGGTGGGGTTTTTTTCCCCCTAAAATTGTGGGGGGGTGAAGTTTTACCCCTCTTTCAACTGTTTTGTTGGGGTTTTTTTAAGTCTGACTTTGATTCATTCAATTTCTTATCAGAAAAGCTTTTTACCAGTTCATACAGGCTATTCAGTCTGCAGATTTTGGGCTGCTCCAGAAGTCTTGTTCTTCAGTGAAGAGTAGCTTGACCCTCAAATCCAGGCAAGATGAATGCTTAAGGGGAAATGTTTCACTTTGCAGCAAGAGGGGAAGAGGGGAAAAAGCCTTCAAAACATGTCAGATCCCCTACTTACATGTCCCCTCAATACCTTTGTTTCCCTAATACCTGGGAAACGTCTTCCCATCCGTATCATGGAAAATCTGAATAAAATTTCCTCCACAGTGAATGTCTTCCTCTGGAGTGAATGATAAAGTGATCTACTGTACCTGAAAACGCCTCTGAAGACAATGACCAGTTAAGTAGAAAATTAGGTTCCTGATGTTATTTCAGCCTTTCCTTACAGCACTGAAACCACAGCAAGTTACCAAGTGCCATCTGCAGCCTCTTCTTCCCATTTTTGATGTCTAAGACTGAGTGATCAACCTTCAGTGATTTTTTTATGAACCATTACAACCACTGCTGTCCTGGGGGATAATACAGTTCAGAGGTCTGAGGATGAAGCTCACTAGGGATGTGGGTAAATTTTTCATGCACTTCAAAGGCCTTTTATTGCCAGCCCTCTACTAATTCAGGGTGGGGGTTTTTTTGCCAGAAGTATCCTAGCCCAGTTCAAGTATTGACCCTGTAAATGGAGAGGAGCTAAAGTATCTTTATAAATCCATTAGGACTATACAATAGTCTTATGATCTAATTGTCTTCAAAATAATCTCAGTGATAGGCTTCATTTTAAAACGATAGATATTTGAGCAACTTGGTCTAATGGGAGATGTCCCTGCCCAGCGCAGGGGGGGTAGAACTAGATGATCTTTAAAGTCCCTTCCAACCTAAACCATTCCATGATTCTATGATTCTGTATGGATTATAAGTACCATGGAACAGGGAGTGCAAAAGCAGTAAGAACTGCAATGGGTCAGATGCCCTGTTTCCTGACCGGGTACAATGTTGGCAACACTATTGCCTAAATGCCTGAACTATGATACCCTTTCTATCGAGCTGCTACTCTAAATTGTGAGCTTGGTGTGCTCTAGCAACTTCTTCAGGACGGACCTAATTTCTCTACTAACTGCCATTTGACCAAGTATCAATGTGCCATTCATTGTTGAATATTGTTCCTTTACTTGATGATAGAACTGCTACTGCCCCGTAGAACCATGGAAATGTTAAACCTGAATGTGATAAGTAAGGGATAAAAGGAACATGCCTGACTAGCAGCAAAAATCTACTACATTCCTGTGGAATGAGGCAGTAGGCAAAATATTGTCTGCACAAGGATAGTAGTAGCCTAAGAAACTTTTGTTGCTATCCTCAGCATAATCCTGTTGCCTGGACAGCATTTTGCAAATGCAGATACTCCTCACTTAGTACATTCTCTTTGGCTCTGTTCACTGAAATCAGAAAATAAGTCCAGGTCACCATGTGGCTGAGGATGAAGGGCTCAGGTTTTTCTTCTCCTCGGCATACAATTTGTTACCTTGTTGCTGTGCAGCAAGTGACAACTCGATATAAAAATGTTAGGGTTTGGGGTTTTTTTTACCCTAATTAATTTGCTTAATTTTTCACTCACCTTGAAATAAAACATACAAATATGAAGGAGAATTTCCCAGAAAGATAGGTATGTGTATTAGAGTGGTTGCCTTGTAGTCATAGCTGACTGCTGGAAGGGTTAAACTTGAGCTAGTGGCCCCCATGAGCAGTGAAAAATATAGGAGGTGGGTCAGTATAAAAAGGGAGTGGTTTTCACTGTTTTGTTGGGACTTACTGAAAATATTTGACAGCTGGGAGCCAAAACAGGTTTGTTCTTTGTGGTTCACAAGTTTACAATGACTAGCTGGAGCTTTTCCCATATGTATTCATTGGAATAACACAGCTTTGTAAGAGTAAAAACATCATCAGCAACAAAACCACCACTGTAATTGGAGCTAAGTATATTTTATGACTTTTTTTGTCTTTAAGATCTTGACTTTCCTGAGGAAACTTTACCAGGCTGTATATTTACTTTCACAGACTCTTTTCTAATGAGCTATTGTCATTCTTTCTGCCATTTTCTGTGGAAATGATTAAATTCATTAATCAATGTTTGAATACTTTTTTTTCAACACGCTTGCATTACTAATATGAGACATAGATATATTTAGTTAATGTGCTATCATTTTTAAAAAGCATTGATCTATAAGCAAGGAATAGATTAATTCACCAAGAAGTTCTTCCTAAGAATGGCTGGGGAGTTTCAGGGAAGAACAGATTCAATTCAAGCCATCCCAGTATGGAATATAATGGGACCAAAAGACTAATACGGTATGAGCAATAGAAAAAAAAGGTCAGCAGAAGAAAAGAATCTTACATCATCTAATGTCAGTTACTGCACTTCACACTGACTTTTACCCAATTATTTTTATCTTCAGCTTAGCCTGCATGGGTACTTGTGGAATGGCACATGCCCTGGATCAGAGAGAATTTTAAGGGTCACTATCCATCACTGTAAGTTCATTTCTGTCTTCAAAATGGCCCACAAGGTGAAGTACGTTAAGGTATCACTAATGCTGTAGACTACCCCATAGGATGACCCGCTAGTTAACTTTGAACATTAGCACCGGAGTGTGAGGATCCCACTCCAATTTTTGCTGTGTGACATGCAGGCAAATCATGTGGCCCCACAGCAATTGCATATATTCCTGGTGGTGTCTACACCAGGATCCCAGGCTTTGTCAATAGTTTTTACACCCATATTTTTTTTAAATGCAGCCCACCCCTTGGAGGAGAAGGGTCTCCACACGCTCAATACATTTACCTCAGTTCAAGTTCTTGTTCATGGCCTATGGCATTGCTGGGGCAGAGACCTGAGGCTTCTTGCTCCTGCCTCCACATCACCACAACCTTCTGCCAGGCCCTCACTCCTGTGCCCCAATAATGTGCAAGGTAGGTAGAACGTGACAGAGTACCCAACTCCTGAGAGATACCTCCAGCTCCTGATCATACCCTGTCCATGCCATCACTGCCACAATGTGATTTATAC
The DNA here is from genome assembly GCF_000708025.1 of Charadrius vociferus. Lineage (NCBI taxonomy): Eukaryota > Metazoa > Chordata > Aves > Charadriiformes > Charadriidae > Charadrius > Charadrius vociferus. Next base: position 3,456,205 of record NW_009647731.1, on the reverse strand, counting down.
TCCCTTCAGAAAGCAAGGAGTGAGCTACAGAAAATATCAGCCTGGTTTTGACAATGCAGCCTTTTGTGTCCATTTCTCTTTTAAAATAAGGCCCTCAGATATCAGCGGAGTGAGTCCTTCTCTATTTCTTGAGGTGCTGCTAAGCTTTTGAGACTGTCAAGGCTTTTTCGTGAAACTTATTGGGGTCTGAGATGCCCATCAGAGTAGAGGACCTCACCATCTGTGCAAAGCAGCAACTAGGCAACATTGACTCCCCATCAGAATGAGAAAGTGGCCCTGCTTACCATGAACAGTGGGTGGGGATAGGGTGTGAGATATGGTGTTGGTGGTAGGAGGCCAAGGAACAGTTAAAATTTTTAATCTTAAAAAATACCGTCTGGGAACAGGTAGCCCAGAGAAGTTGTGGATGCCTCGTCATTGGAAGCATTCCAAGTCAGGTTGGATGGGGCTTTGAGCAACCTGATCTAGTGAAAGATGTCCCACCCATGGCAGAGGGCTTGGACTAGATGATCTTCAAAGGCCCCTTCCAACCCAAACCATTCTATGTTTCTATATTTCAGTGATTTGGCTGGTTATTCAGTTTAGTTTAGTTAAAATAGTTCTATTAGGCAACTTTTTTTTTTTTTTTAAGCTATGTTTTGTTATATCAGTACCAATCATCTAAGCAGAGATTCTGAGATCCTGCCTGAGTCACATTAGTCACTATATCATTTGACTTCCAGGAGAACTTGGATACATCTGTGGTGCTGTGTAAGAGATTCTCGCTTGCACCATGGAAGTTGGATGTCCCAGAAAATTGTGGCGCCCCATGAAATGTTCCCAGGTACTGTACTGACACAGATTTTTGCTTGGTTTTCCCTGAAAGATGTATGCCATTAAGAACTGCAGGTATTTGCTCAATATCCTACCTGTTTTGATGATTCTGAACTACTTTTGAGAGCTGCAAGAATAGCTATTAGTTTTCTTGGGTTTTGTCCCATTGTAATGGGTGAGCTTTTCCATAAACATGTATTTATAATAGCTCTTTTTTAATTCAGTTTCTCCTATTTGAAGAGTAAATCAAAACTAAGCTTCGCTGTACTGATGGGTGGTTTTTTTTGGTATATGTCTTTGTTTAACACACAAGCAATATTGGAGAGGGATTTTTTCTCAGATAGTGCAGGCTCAGCCCAGAGCACAAAAGATCTGTGACCTTGGACATGAGGCCTGGAAGAGGCTTTGTTGTGATATAGATAACTACTGTTTCTACTGCAAAGAGAAGCCAAGAAAGGAACAGGGAAACAGACAACTGATGTTGAACAGGATAGCTGGTAACAAGTTGCATCATTCTATTTCCCTAAGGTATCATTTTTGACTTAAATGGAGCGTCCTTTGCTTTAAACCTGAAGTACCTGTCAGCAGAAGTTTGAAAATCAAACTTTCTAAACACTGTAAATAACTTTCTTAATCTATTAATTGGGCCCTGAATATAATCCCAAGAGGGAAAGCAGTTTGTGATTATTTTAATAAACTGCCATTCTACTCCAGCTCCAAACTGAAACAACATTTACACAGAAATGAATGGTATAAGATATTCTCAGTCTCGTATTGTTCCCATAGTCATAATAACATCCTATTTCAGAGTGCATTAGGATGTGTCTAGCATTGCTTATGTGCTAATAATTTCTTAGCAATAATTCAAACCATGTCCTTCATTATCCAGAGGTGTTCTGACAACAATAAACTACTGATTTTTTAAAGCAAACCAAGTCAGGAGTTCTAGCAACATTTTAAGGAACATATCCGTCTACTGCCACTGATGAAGCAGTCATGTGGAAGGAAACTAGCCAAGTGAATTAAGATGTCCCTGCCTTTGGAATTTACTGGGAGGGTGGTGAGATACAGTAATTACTGTGGCAATATTATATTGTGCAAGAGAGAGGGAAACGAGGGAAATGTTAGAGGTGGTGTTTATTTTTTGATCCTGTCATAAAAGTAATTGACTTTAATTATCATAATAAATGTTCTAGCTGCTTTAGATAATTACATGCAGCGCCTTCCATATAGTCTAAACTTAGGAGGGTGTTTGGGTCAGCACATCAGCACAGCTTACAGCTATATACGAAAAGTGGATTCTGCTGAGAGTGATCTCTTAGAGGTGTTGCTTTCTGAAAATATTCTCCCTTTTTAAGTGAAACATACCTTGAACTTATTGGTATTGCACCACAGGAAACAAAGATGTTTCCACTCTCTATATATCCTATATAGGACTACGTGCTCTTCAGTTCTAACTTAACTAGGGCTCACAGTACCCAGCGGGTGAGAACTTCGTGTATTTCTTTGTCACTTAAAAGGCCGCTGTGGATCACAACAAAGTTTTTCTTTGCCCTGCTTTACGTGCAGGTAGCCAGATGAGAAGGATCTAAACAGGACAGGCATGATCAGGACACGCCATTCCTGAGACCTGAAAGCCAGGATTTCATTAACGTTGCTTTAACATCCATTTTGCTCACTGGCATGTACGAAAGCTGAAGAGTTTTCACAGCTCTTTCAGAGCTACGTACCGTCTCTTCACACAGGTGATAATACTAAAACTGTGCCAAAAGAGCTCTGCACCCTCAGCTCCACTGACTTCAGTGTCCCCGGCTGCAATCTCTCTCGCGCAGGGACAGCTCTGTGGAGCCCACCTGGAAAGCTGCCACCTGCACCCAGCTGGGTGGCACAGGAGGTGGCAGGACTCCCCGGCCCCGTGCCCTCCCAGCCCCTCGCGAGCCCCTGCGCAGCTCCGTAGCCGGGGGCTTACAAGCCTTTCCCAGCCCTGATCCCCTTCAGAGCTGCGCTGGCGACAGCCTGCTTCAGTGTAATCAGACTTGATTCCCAAGCTGTTTTACGGGCTGAGCCCAGCAGCACATACTTCTGCGCACCACCGGTGCCTTGATTCCTGGGAATTAAGGCAGCTCTGACCAGCTTACCCAATGTCTCCTCTCCCCCCTGCGCTCAGGTCTCCTGGCTTGCCAGTCACTGATGTCTCCCCTTACCAGATGATACTGAAAATCAAATGCACACCTGAATCCTCAGGCAATATGTGTGTGCCATATGCAGATTCGCTAACTCAACATTTCTCTATCATAAAATATTTGCAGGCAGGAAGGTGCTCAAGTATTACAAGCTTCCTTTTTTTCTTTTTTTCTTTTTTTCCTTTTTTCTGTTTTAATTTTTGCTTTTCCTGTACTAATCTGTCCTCTGTAATTCTACGTTCCTTAGCATGAAGTTACCTTGCTTTTGGGTTCAGCTTCAATTATTTCCATGCAAAGGGGATGCAAACTTCTGCAGAGTGGTTTTCTGCTGCTGTGGGGCCACAAAGCTCAGAATTTTTGCTTGGGATTGTTTGAGCTGGAAGGACTTCAGAAACAGTCTAGCACTAGCCTCTGAAATTATTTGGTTTTGCATTTGACTTCATACAGTCCAATACTTTTCCTTCTGTTATACAATCAACCCAGCAGTTAGGTGGTAGCTTCTCTGGTATTCCCCACATCTCCTCAGCAGAGATAGTCATGGACAGTTTGATTTCCTGTTGAATTCTTTCTCTGTCTCATATTCATGTGCAGCTGCCTGCTAGTTACGCTCTCCAAGGGATCAGCTTTAATCCACCAGATAAATCATTCCTTAAGTAGGCATGTTCTTTTTTTTTTTTTCTTTTGCTAGAGGTGTGAATTTTAATCACTTAATTTTGTTCTGTTATGACAAAAAGCCCCGATACCTGGAAACCTCATAGTATGACAAATATTTAAAAAGGTGGCTGAAGACATAGCAGAAGGCCCACCGTATGAAATGCCTTCCACAACCCAACCTCTCATATCTTTTTTTTTTATTTCAGTGACACTTCCTATCATGGATTTCATAGATTCTTTAAAGCTAGAGTAATATTACAGTGTTGTGTAAATGCCTTGCTTTTTAACAAAAATGTTCTTCGTTTATGTATAAGGAATTCCAGTAACCATATTCATTTCTCCATGCAGTCCTCAACACGTTAGTCAAAGAGGACTTTTGCAAGTGGAGATTTTATTTAAGTACTCTGTGCCATGAAGGACACAGAAATTGGATGCTCTCTGTTCGATGGATGCTCTCTATTCGCTATGCTGTCTTGTGACACAGGTAAGGTGTCACATATTGCAATAATAGCAATTGATCTACTCCAAAAAAAACCCAAACTAGCTAAGAACAAGTAGAAGATTTATATGTCACTTAAGAGAGTATAGAGGTGTCGGTAGCTCTCAGAATGTTAGATTACCATCTAATCAGAAATGTACGGTCAGATTTATTGAAGCACTGAACAATTTTGGGCTTTTTCAGTACCTTAGATCAAATAACCTGATACCAGCCTTCAGGACGTTACATCAGCATTAGCAGTCAGGAAAGAGACTTTCCTACGACTGGAGATAAAAAAAGCTGTTTTGCTGTTTGCTACCCTGGCACACCGTACATAACAGGGTAGGATGATCTGATTGGGCTGTGCCAAAGGATTCAAATGCAGCAATTTAATATCAACTTATTTGAAAAAAAGTTTAAAAATAGTGTAAACCGTTGAAAGTAAAATCAAGTATGCGTTTATGATTTACATCTCCTCCACAGATTCATGAAATAGCACACAATTTAAAATAACATATTTAGTTAATCTCTGAATCTAGGTGTAGAAAATGTAGTTTTCTGAAATACCATCCATCACCTTTTGTTTCTTTTCATAATTGTATATTCAATAAAGAGCCATTTCAAGACAACCAAAACTATTAATTAATTTCTGCAGAATTTAGAACAGTTTCAGCCCATGTCAATATATTTCTCATTCATATTTTCTTCTTTTTTTAATAAATATGAATTACTTTGAAATTTGTCTTTGTTTAGAAATCACCCTTCTTTTCTGAAAGCATCAGCTTTCCCTATTAAAATGAGAATGTGGTCATTGGAATTTGTTATGCATAAATAAAGAGCATATTTGTTAAAAAAAATCCCAAGTTTTTGGTTTTAGTTTTAAATTGGCACAAAATTGATTCAGCTAGGTGGAGCAAGAGAGCAAACAGAATACTAATTTTTCAGAAAACTAAATCCTAAATTTAAATTCTTTGTATTTTTGAGCAGTTTGCATTACATTGTCATCGTTGTGGTAGGAGACGAAGATACACTTTCTAAACCCTAACATGGAGTCTTCATATACATACTCCAGTGCTCTAGCTTAAATGCCAAGTTCTCCCACCCCAGTGGGACTTGAATTTTGGAGATACTCAAGTTTCAAAATAAAGATGTTGGATGATTTTGGGTTTGGAAAGGCAGACATCATTGATAAGAGAACTGGGAAAATGGACTCCAGGGAAAAGCACTAGAGAGCTTCTGTTCATCATCCAACCTGAAAAATGGTGAGAGAAGAATAGCGTATCCCATCACTTATCCCTTCATCCACATGCTCTCTGATTACCTTCCATTTTAACTGAGTTGTACTGCTTCCCAAAGCAGACTATAAAGCTATAAACACAAGTCACTTTTTGCTAAAATTGTGCTGTAGTCTGTAACATGACCAAATCAGAGCTGATGGGAAGCAGTAGTTTTTTTCCTGAAAGGTGAGAGAAAAAGGAACAAATCAGCTCGATGCTAAAGCCTCGTGTATCATATGCATTCATCAGGCAGACGCAGAAAGGAACTAAGATGGAAATACACTTTTCCAAGTGTGGAGGAGATTCTCCCCACCTTGTATAGGCTGCACTGGGGACATACTGTCCTGTGTAAGTATTTGTAGTAACGTAGTGCGATCCCTTTGAAGCATGAATATACGTCAGCCATAGTATATCTCCCTGAGGTAGTATGAACAAGCTTGATCATATGTTAAATCAGATTCCCATTCCTTCTTCAGTACCAGGTGGGAATATCAGCACTTAACCTCTCCATGCTCACAGGTCTTTCCCCCATTTCTTACCTTACAAGAGACCTGAAATATATGCCCTTTCAGAAAAATCCACCTCCATTATTAATAACAATTCTCGGTTTTTGATTTGAGTAAAAGCACCATTCCTCAAGAGGCTCAGGCTTCATATTCGTTCCACAGTCTGAATTACATTACTACCTGAAAATGCACAAAAGTGGGAAAAACTTAACAAAAGAGCCAGAAAGTGACAAAAAACCTAAGAGAAGACAGGTTTCACAGCCTTTTTAAAGTTTAACAAAAGTTTGTCTCTGGCTCTCCTCTCCTCCATGAGATTTTTGCATAACAAGCTTTAGGAACAGTCTCATTATCTCTTGTGGCAGACAGTACAAACCATCTCCGCTGACACCTACCTAACCATTTGAATGGATCCGAATTAGTTAAGGTTTATCTCTTGAGCAAGGTGATACCTTTATAATGATGCCATGTGATCAGTGGCCTTAGCAAATGTAAGAAAACCAGGAATTTTCCTGGCGCCTCACTGACTGTATTTTTAGGATTACAGTCTCTCTTCCATTAAGATTGATAGGGTGATTAGCATAATTAAGTCAGTTGGCCCTGGAGCTTTCCTTTGCAAAGCAGTGATTACTGATGGTTTTTTCATCTTTTCCTATGTCTTCTCAGACATCTATTTCACGTCAAAGACAAAGGCGATTTTTTACCCCAGAGCAATTTGGCTTTAGATCAAGCTTTTCACAGCTTTGTCTCAGGACTTTGTGTAGCATCACAGTAACCAGAAATGGAAAAGAACAAATACATAATCTGGTCCCAAGGCAGAGCTAAAGACAACGCAGAATCGTTTTAAACAACAGACTTGCTTATAGTTCTTATCCAGGTTGGTTTTAATTGACCTTTTATTTAAAGAATCATCCCGCAGTCCTCTGACATGCTGAAAACTGAGCTTGCACCTTCTTTCACTTTTTTACCCTTATATTTCTGTCATTTCTTAACAAAGATAAAAGAAGAAATATAATGTTGCTTTGAATATTGCATGCTGATTCTTACTGAAATAAGAACAGAGGTACAGTTTCCCCCTAAAATGAAGATTATTTTTTTCTGAGGTGCTCTTTTCTTATTTTCTTCAACAGTTACTCATAGTGCTGCATCCAAGCAAGTTCCTTCTATTGGTTCCCAGTTTAAAATCTTAGAAGTGAGGTATCATCTTAGATGTTACAGAAAGATCACAACCTTCTTAAGATCTTACAAGTGGTCTACAGGGGAGCAGAAAATTGGACCTATGTTTCCAGTGACCCAAAAAGGCATGTTTGACTGTTGGACCACACTTTGCCCCTGAGGTGATAATTATTGGAAAAGTAAAGTGTCTCAAACTGCAGATAAGCCAGAAAAGTTTTTATCCTTTATAGTACAGGACAGACAAAGGAATTTCTTCAACATTCCTCTCACCGTGCTGTGTATACTGATAGGATAAAACAGTAACACCACTGAAGCTATTGGAGAAGTGAGGAGAAACATGAAGTGTTAGCAGGTGTTATTTAATGCCAAATCCCTATAATTCTATCCCATTTATTATACATATTGTTATGAGCATGTCAGAGATTCAATTAGTATTTGTTACTAATGTTTCCATGTCATGATTACTTAATCTTGTTACTGAAGTACAATCACTTATTAAAACCTTGCTCAGTCATTTGTCAGCTCTGTATGAACAGTTTATAAATGGAACCTGACTGTAAACTGACCTGCTCTCACACCTGATAATGCCGCTCCTCTGGGTTCTAGATGGATACCTCTGCCACTCAGACTGACAGCCTATATCTTGCTTGCAAAAAAATAGCCCCACTCCTGCATTTTCTTTGTTCAGGGCTAGCCCTCTATGGCCATGTCTCAGCAGTGGGGAGCTCTCAGGCACACAGCAGGGAAGAGAAGCCAGGGCTGTTCTGGAGGGCAGACCCAAGGCACAGCTGGGCTCTTTGAGCTTTGCTTCTCAAAGGGTGTTTTGGGATTAATGAAGACCAAGTTCACCGTTTACGTGGGCACAACTTGAAACTAATTCTGTCTATCTTTCTCTCATCATTTCTATGCAACAGAAATAATATCACATTTTTGTGAGGCTTGGTGTAGCATTTCTGTCTCCTCAAAATTGTCTTCTTGCCATTTGAGTCAAAAGGCTCTGAGCACTGACATCCTCTTTCTATTCAAGATCTCAGAGACTGCCTGTGTCCAACTTTCCTCTCCTACCTTTGTTTTCAGCACAGTTCTGAACTTATCACAACTCTGAATCTCTTTCTTACCTGAGCAGAGCTCATAAATAAACCTATTTTCCCCCCAGCCTCGGCAAGACCAGGGGACCATCAACAGCCACAATGAGAGCCATTGACAAAGGTTTTGAAGATCATGAGCAAATACTGCTCTTCCTTTATGATGTGGAAATTTTACCTGGCTTCCAAACATGCCGGGATGAAGAGAGAGATCCTCTGCATCCTAATGTAACCATCATATAATGCTATTATAGGAGGATCTAAGCTCATTCCACCCTTATATCGGTGCTGAGTGTAAGGTGCAAATGTTAGCATGGCATACAAAGGTAAAAGAATAAAAGAAACAGAAATTATGTTGGGAGAGAAAATATTAAAGTTGTCTATTAAGGGTTCTGCCAAAATAACACAGAAGAATAAAAAGTAGAAATGGATTAAAACCAAAAACTAAGGAAGGTTGAGAACATAAGGCTGGGATGTCACGGAAGCTGAGAGTGAAAAGTCTCTAGAAAGTTGGCAGTTTAGGGACATACAAGTCTTATGAAGAATGACTGAGAGAACTGGGGTTGTTTATCCTGGAAAAGAGGAGGCTGAGGGGAGACCTTATCACCCTCTACAACTACCTGAAAGGAGGGTGTAGAGAGGTGGGGGCTGACCTCTTCTCCCTGGTGAAAAGTGATAGGAAAAGAGGAAATGGATTCAAGTTATGTGAGGGGAGGTTTAGATTGGATATTAGGAAACATTTTTTTCACTGAAAGGGTTATTAAACATTGGAATAGGCTGCCCAGGGAGGTGGTGGATTTGCCAGGTGTTTAAAAAAAAGGGTAGATGCGGTACTTAGGGACATGGTTTAGAAGTGGTTTTGTCAGGGTAGGTTAATGTTTGGACTTGGTGATCTTAAAGGTCCCTTCCAACCTCAGCAATTCTATTATTCTATGATTCTATATACACTCATGTACTCAGTCTTTTATAAAACACGTGTCCTGAAGGTGTTGTGGGAAATCTCAACCAACATTTTTAAAGGTGCATGTATGTTAGGTACTTGTGGTGTGTCTGCCACATAGTTTGTGGTATACCCTAGTAAGCATGGAACACATTTGGATCAGGGTTTCTATTTATTTTTTTTCTCAGGGAAATTATTTTGCATGCATGAAGCCAGTGTGGAGATGTGAGCCAACACCAAGTGGAGACCTGTGGATTTGTATTAAATGTGTACATATATATCTATACATATACTGTACATATAAATAAATATAAATGCAAATACGAGTGTAAATGCAAATATAAATGTAAATGTATATATAAAAAAAATATGTATAAGTATGTATATAATTTTTTCTAGCCAAATTGCTAATAAAAACATAGCTTCTGTGTTAAATGTCTACAATCTTCTCCTTAATTATTTTGGATGTCAAGTACATTTAATTAAACTTATGCTTAGAGCTAGAAATGCACATGGACCAGAATGGAGAGGGGAGGGAATAGGAGAAGCTGCAAAATTGCTTGGCTTCTCCAAGAAGCCATTACTTGGCTTAAGAGACCTGAGAGATGATAGGATTTAATCAAGTCCTAATTGTCTTGAATTTGAGGGTTATAAAGGCTAGTGAAGGCCTCCGTATAGATTGGAAAAGTGAAGTCAAATGGTTTATCCATCTATCATTAAGAGAGAAAAGACTGGAGTTGATTGCTAGGAATTATAGAAGTGCTGGCAGTCAATATTGCTTTCATTCCAAACTTATATTTGTGGCTTGACTTCTGGGATGTTAGGGTCATTGCAATTGGGTTTTTTGGCTAAGGAAAAGCAAAATCATATTATGATCAGCACGTGAATGAAAAATGGAGCAAAAGATGGCCACGGTAAGAAGACAAAAAGGGCAAGAGAGTGCGGCAGATGGAATCCAGTAAGGAGACAGTGAGATGAAATAATAGAAAGATGAAATGCACCCCCAATGAGCTAAATTTCCTCTGAAATGCCAGCATCTTTATGAGATTTCAGTGTACAAAGAAGCTGAATTCAGCCAGGGACTTGTCAGCAAAGGTTTTTCTTAAAACACAAGACTTTTTAAATGTAGAGTAAGAATCAGCTTAAGATACTACTTGTTGCTACATAAGAAATATCAACAGTTTCCATGGCAGAATATGGAATAGAGGGGTGCACCAAGTTTTTTTTCCTTATTGTATTAACTTCTGACCCAGAAAAGCAGGTGTTCCGGGATGTCTTAATCCTTCTTGGAACAGAGGGGTGCACCAACATTTTTTTCCTTATTGAATTCATTTCTGACCAAGAAAAGCAGGTGTTCTGGGCCGTCTTAATCCTTCTTAATTTTGATAATTGCTCACTCTCAATGTAAGATTTCTAAATCTAATACATAACATACAATGTATAATTCCCTCTTTCCTTCTCTCCTTTTTAAATAGAAATCAACATTAAAGGCAAACCTGATATTTCTTGCCCTAACTGCACACTGCACCTCCATGTACCTCCCCAGGAAGCAGATGCCATGGCAAATCCTGCCCCTGCCATCACCTTGGAGAAGTTCGCTGGACTTCTCCATGAGTGGCCAGGGCTCTCAGACAGTGCCTTCTCCTCCTTAATTTTTTTCCCCTGCCTGGAACAATCTCGTAGCCCTAGAATATATGCCAGTAATACCCCCCAAAAGTGAGCTCTTTTACCTGGTTTAACAAACCACGTCTACATAGTTTGTTAATACAAACTAGTTAAGAAGTGCTTTTCAAACTGCATGTTGCCCTAAATCCACGGGCGCTGCCAGTTCACTGACAAGAATGAAGACGAGTGAGTTTATTCCACCTCAATGTCCAGATCATGGAAGAGCTGATATAGTCCCCAGCTGTCTTCTGTGTCATACTTCACTTGTAAATTCTCCATGATGACAGTTTGCATGTATACAGCCCCTAGCACCAAGGGTTCCTCTTGGCTGTTCAATAGGAATCCTCTGGAAGCTGACCTGATAAGAAATAAAGAGGGGACCAATGTTTTCTGAATGCCAAAAGTGGGCTGTGATTGTTGCAAATGACCGGATAGTGTGGCTTATTTAGCTGAAAAAAAAATGTGGAGTAGGATTTTGTTATTTTCTCCTCTTTAGATGAATGTTGGTGGATGTTTAGAATGATGGGGAATGAATTTAAACGTGAAGGGATGGAGCCAGGTTGAGTATCTCAGCCAGACTTACCAGCCTGGGAGTTCTAGAGCATCTGGAAATGCATAAATTCTAGCATCTGGAAAGACAAAGTTGAAGGCTTTTAAACACCAACCATGGTAACCCATTAAAAAAAACAGGGAAAATTCTCTAGCTAACCTGGACCCCTACTTCATATAGCTGTATCCTGCACAGGGCAAAGAGACTATTCCCATAGTGTTTCTGCATAGGATAAATCTAATATTTGCATAATGAGTGCGCTGACTTTTTTAAGCTAAACATTTGAGGTGATCAGACCTCAGAAAAATGAGAGGAGAGTTAGCTAGAGAATAGGACTTGGCACCTTTCATAGCAGAGTTTCAAATCATGGACTCCACTTTGCAAGTAGGGTGGTGAAGCCCCCATAGAGGTCAAAAGACATTCTTAGGACTTTTGTGCTAGGTTTAACAATTAGAATATTGGGGGGGCGCAGGGGAGGTACTTTTTCTTAACGAGTGTTAAATGACTGCCTTCCCCATCTTCCTCTCTAGAACACAGCCATTTGCCTTAATGCTTATTTAACTGATGCTGTTACAGAATAGCAATAGCAGTCTCACTGAAGCCCAACAAATCTCTAACCCATCTGTTTGCACAGAATAAATCCTGTGCTCCAACCGGCAGGACAGAGAGAGCAGCGCAGTGCTGTCTGCAGCAGCATCACAAATGTGAAGCATTAAATGAGATCTCTAGCCCAGGGCTGACCCGTAGCAGACAGAAGTGGAAATGTTAAGATGGATCAGCAGATGGCTAGTTAGCAACTTTAAAATAATTTATGTTTACATTTTCCCCTTTCTCAGCCAATATTCCCTTTCACAAGTGGTCTTAGTTCCTTTCTTTGTTAGGGCACGCGCTTGTGATTTTAGCCAAAGTGACTTGACTCCTCTCTGTGTTCAAACTATCCGAACCAATGGCACCTGCAGCTGTCAATGGTCAAAAGCGGAATCTGAAGGAAGCTTTATGTGATCGAGTTTAGTTATTGTGACATAACATCTTACTTTCATGTTATCCTCAGCTGAGCCTCAGCAAACAAACACTTGTGCTTATTATAGTACAGTTAAATTCTTAAAAGTATAAGCAACCTCAGTGAAACAACTGCATTTTATGAGACCCTAAGGGTAAATTAAGGTATCTGCAGTCAGCTGATGGGTGGTAACTTGCTGTGGTGTCATAAAATGAACGTCAGGGCTGCAGCTAGGTACCACTTTAAATACCAACACTCAAGACTGGAGCTGGAATACAATATTATGGAATAAAAATCTTCCCCCAATCTATTCACTTTTTATTACAGCAGCTGCAATAGCACAGCTGGGACCAGAACAGCAGCCAGATGAAGATGAAAAATGTTTTACTGGAAGACTCCCATTACCTGCAGTTGTCAAGAAGGGGTGACTGCATTCATGGATCCTCTCCTACCACAGGAAGGCTTTCTTAATCTACCACCCTAAGGAGTGCCAAACCACCTGAAATTTACATCCTGTTTTAGAGGAGACGCTGAGTTCAGGATGGTTCAAATACAAAATTTTGCTTCAGTGCAAGGCAGAGACACGTTATTCGGAAGTAATTTTCACCTCAGGACCTGACCATTGTAAAGCTTTGAAATCATTAAATATCCTGGCTTTGTTTTCTATCCTCAGTTTTCTTTGTATTGCTAATTACTGCATCGTTAGCTGTATTTTTTTTTTTTTTTTTCATTTCTGTGCACAGTAAAATCCTCACAGGTGAATAGAAACCCCCTTGCTCATGCCAAATATTCTTCTGCATGGTAGGCTTTGGACAGAGATTCCAGTCTAAATGAAAACTTATAGGGAGCTAATTGTAACTGTGCATCAACAGATTTCTAAACCAGGGAGTCAAATACAGACCTCCCACTGCCTTTACTTCTGCCTAGTGCCTTTCAGAATATGCTGCAGTTTCTTTAAATATGCTTGCCAACACACATTCATCTCGAAAACTTGGCTTGCTGAAGCAACTTGTAACAATTCATAACAATTAAATGTCCATGGGGTGAATAAGAAAGATCAAGCTGCCTTTAAAATACATTGATAGAGATGAGAAATGATATTGTCAAGCAGGGATGTCCTTTCTTGTTTTCAGGAATTGTCTGCTACAGGGTTTGTTGCTACAGACCTATTAGGCAGGACTCTGATTTATTTTTTTTTGAATGGCAAAGGAAAAATGTCAGTGTGAGAGAGATCAGAAGCTAGTGATGCGCACGGTTTATTTGGAAATATCTATTCCTTTATTTCTTCCACTGTAGGTAGCAAGTTAATTTAGCCTGCAACTTTTTAATAGGCCTTAGGAAACTGGACACTGAAACCCAACTGAACATCAGGGGAGCTGCGTTTCTAAATGCCTTGTGGTCTGTCTGGCCAGAGCCAGCAGAAATGCTGCTTTGGATTAAGCAATAGCAGCACATGAGCTGAGGCAAAAGAGAGCTCTCCGTGGGCCATCCTAATGTTGACATATGTAGTTTAGGGGCAGTTCAAATACCCTCCCTGCTGAATAAAGACCTGCAGCAAGATTCCTCTTAAACACTTGTGTATTTTAAAACCACAAGGGACCACTATAGCTAATATATGTAAAACAGGCATTTCAATTTTATTTGGGAAATTCTTTGTTGATTCTAGTTCTCACGATCGTAACATTTTCTAAGCACTTTGTTTTGATTTAAAGGCTGCTAGCACTGGAAAAGCTGCTGTATTTCCTCTGTCAATTAACCTACTGCTTAACCACCCTCACTGTAAAAATCAGTAATTTAGTCCTAGTCTAAACTTCTGTTAGCTGGATCTACCAGCTGGATCTCATCGTGCTTCTCTGCAATTGATGATTCTGATCTAGTTCCTTCAGATAATAGAAACCCTCCTCCATAAGTATGTGGAAAAGTATATGTCATATCACAGCTATGCCGCTCATAAGGTTAAGGGCTATACAGGTTGATGCTGGTGGGGTGAGTGACAACTCAGACCCCCTGTAATAAACACTAACCCTACCAAAAAACGATTCCATTTTGTTCAGCACGGAAACAAAATCCCCAGTACAGTCTGCTGTCCAGTGCGGCTCTGGGGCATTCAGACTAGAATCCATAGCCTTCACAAAATAATTTTTGTGAAGTGATTTCTGCTGCACTTTGCACTTTCATAGCAAAAATCAAAGAAAATTTATAAAACATTATTGGTATTATGATGCTTGTCTGCAAGAGATCATTCTCTCTAGGATTTGTCCTCACAGCGCATGTTGGTCTGTGTGTGCAAAGCTCCCCTTCTTAGCTGATGTACTTAAAGTTCTCCGGTACTAAAGGAGATCTTTTCTAGTTAATGCAGAAATGTTCTGCTAGCTTTAGTTTTTAGCAAGAATTTAGGGTGGGGCAGGCAATTCTTTCGAAGTTTTATTCAGATAAAAGAAAACAAAGGTCACTTGACCAGGATTTTCAGTTGGTGGACAGTGCAGTAGTAGAGAAACGAATGTCTTAATATCCACAGGTCCCAGAAACAAGGACATCTTCCTTGTGTTGATTCTGCACCAAGTTTCCTAATGGCATTTTGCAAGTGCTAGTCCAGCAGAAGAGTAGGATTTTTCTGTTTGTTTCGCACAGTTATAAGTGCAATGGATGTACTTGCTTTTACACCTAAGCTCTTTCCTGAAGAACTGCTCTGAGAAAAAAAAAAAAAAAAAGCAACAACTGCCAAGAAAACCATTACTGTAATGTATTAAATGTACTTTTCTGAGTCAACTGCTGAAGTTGTAGAGATTCCCATGCCTCTACCAGCAAAAGGTCTGAAAGATAGCTAAATCTGGCAAATCAAAGCACTGAGAGAGCTCACTTGTTTCAAGGAATCAAAGCTTCTGACAAAGACATAAGATGTAGTGTTCAGTTCTGGCACATATCTGCGATATTCCCCTTATTGCTCAGTCTTGACAGATATATGAGGTATTCTGCTCCTACTTTGCAAAAAAAAAAAAACAAACCAACAAACTTTAAAAAACCGTATGGGCTCTTCCCAGATTCTGAAATTATGTTTTATTTAAGGAAATGTTTTCCATGCTTGGCTCAAACTCCTCCTGTCTTTCACAGGAGCTTCATGGCTCTGGACAGGAGACTGCTGCACTGGCCTTTCCATGGATTTTCTGGCTTAATGCATGGAGATGTTAAAAACTCACTGGAATTGCCAGACAAGACTTCAGTCCTGGGAATTTTCAAGGGATGTTCTTAAACACAAACCCAAGTTGATTTCAGTGAAAATATTCAGGTTCATTCAACTTAAATTTGAACAGGTAAAAATGTGGCATGGTGTTCTGGAAAGCAAATTTCAGAGCTGTTACAGTTTTAATATTTTAATATACCTACCTTTATTCTGAGCTGGAAATAAAGCTGGCCCTCTTCTGGCAGATGGATCCATGCACCTACAGAGCCCTGTAAAAGTTCAGACACCAACATGAATTTCACAGCTTTCCTCTACATTTAAAAGAAGATGCCAAAATTCAGATTCATCCTTCAAGCCAAATTCCTGCCTGAGCGGGCAAATTGGATGTGTAAGTCTACATCTGCACTTCATGACCCCATCATCTATATCTATTTCCTAATTTAAAACAAGAACTTTACAATCTACATTGACAGAAAATGATGAGTGGTTTTGTAGTTAATTACCTGTCAAACCTTTTAAAAGGCAAACAGAAGATCCATATTTAAAATATGTTAAATGATTCAGTCACCTCTGTTAATTTGAACAGGTAAAAATGTGGCATGGTGTCTCAACTGGAAAATCTTTTCACCCTATGGTGCAGATTCCCTTTTAAACCAAGCCACCTGCACCATTCATTTTGTTGACAAGAGGAACGGGCTCATCTCTCATGATGACTTGCTGCTGTGGTAGACATTTTCAGTTTTTTTTCACTCCCATTTTTCTTGAGACATTTCTCTTCTATCTTTAGCAGCACAGCCAAGGCCCAGGACCATTTACCTTGTCGAGCTGCTTGCTTCCTTGGTAGGAGAACATCAATAATCCACCAACCCTGGAATTATTTATCTCCAAACTTGCTGAGCCCTTGGTTACTAAATGGAGAGTTATGAAAAATGCCTACCTACTGACACCATGTAATTCGCCATGCTGTTCATGTCAGACACTTTCCATAAGAAGGAGGGAGAGGCTGCTTCTAGAGTGTATACTGAAGCAATGATCGAAAAGGAAACACTGGGATGTTGTGCAACACATAGTAATCAGGACTGCCATAGCTATTCTTATTAGAATATATTCCCCGCTGCAGAATGATGCAAGCTTATCTAGGCAAAAAAAACCCATTTTGTTTTCCCATATCATGATAATGGAGTATTATCAGGGGACTGAACTTGCAACTTTAAGACAAGACACACATGCTTACATGAGTTGAGGTAGTATACAAGTGTTCATCAGCTGCTCCTGTTTATGGCTGTTCATAGCTCACTTTTA
>NW_009647731.1:3345706-3439361 GCF_000708025.1 Charadrius vociferus | reverse complement strand
CTGGAGTATGTTGGTATGGATCACACATGAGTTTCCCCTCTACCTATCCTTTCTTTTCACTTCCAGAGTCCACCCTGTGATTGAATTCATCCTCCCCTTTGCCTCTGGACCATCTTTGATACATTCTCTGTGGTTGAAATCGTCCCTGAGGCTCACCCAGACCCTTTCCCTCCCTGTAGCCCAGTCTCTGATGTAGTGCAGTTGCTTTTCAGTTCTGCAAGAGATTCAGGTTGAAATCTACTCAGGATGGTTCAGGTTTAGTGGCTGCAATTCCAGCTGTTCCTCCACGCCCTTCATGGTCCTCGAATTGGAAGAACTCTTTGACTTGATGCACATCAGGATTAGGTTAGACCAGGGTAGGTTCAGAGTACTGAAGTAAACCCGGTGCCTGTGGGAAACCGTTAATATTGTTCTGTCAAGGAAAGAATATTTAATTGTCAAAACAGATACTTAACTGGACGGGTAAATAAAATGCTCGGGGATCTGCACCGCAAAATGAGTTGTCAAGACTTTTAGAAAGACAAAATTGATTAGGGGAAATAAAGAAAACAAGAGGTGACTGGTGTGAAGGGTTGTGGCAGATCTCTGCAAAGCATGGGGAAACAATGTTAGAGACCTAGTCTCTCATTCAGCAGACTGACTTTCTTACTGTTTCATCTCTTCCCTAAATTCCTTCCATCACACGGACATGTTCAGTGCATGCATGCATGTATCTATCTGACCTGGATAAGAGAGCTCTTGAAACCAGCTGCAAAGAAGATGTTGCGTTCCAACCTTGCTGCTGCCTCTACAGGCAATCAGCATTCAGAGAAGCCGTGTCCACTTCTGCCAGACCTAACCCTGCTTAATTTACACAGCTATAAAGATCTAACGAGACATTACAGAAAGTCACTAATACTATGGGGTATTCATGTTGTCACAAGGCATTTTCATTTACTAACATGATATAGGAATGCGGATTAGCGTCCTACGCATCCCATTAACATCTGAATGGGATAAGAGAGGCAGGTTCAGGTGGCCACTAGGGGCTTCCTGTCCTGGCCCTGACTCTGCTGTCCTAGTTAATCACTACAGACAGGCTTAAAACCCAAAAGCGTGTTTTGAATTCTCTAATAAACTACTTTAGATTTGAACCAATGGTTAAAAATAAATCCAAGTTTAAAAAAAAAATAAAAACAAACAAAACACAACAGGGGCACTGGATAAATGTTGAATTTCAGTTCTTAGACTGCGAAGGTTTGTCTTCTCCATCAAGGACTTTCTATTTTTCTTCTGCTTTTTGCATTTGCAGCGAATCAACACACGTCCCATCCCATCCTGTCTCCCCTTCAGCCAACTCCCACAGATAACACAAGTATCACCACTTTTTTCCTCTGAGCCTAATTCAGATTGTTGTGCTCTTGTGCAAAAACAGCTTTGAGAGAAAGCAGAGGAAGAAATTGATTGTGTTGGGGTAACAGAGGCAGTTCAGGATTAGATACAGCAAAGAAGCTTAGTCTGATCCCAAGCCCTCTTCTCTACAAGCTGCCCCTTTGGGAGCATTCTCAACCCATCCGATACCCAGAAATTTGCCACATGAAACTCAATTATCAAGCCACATAAAATCTATTATTAGGAAATAGTCACGAATGTAAATGGAACACATAGTTTTCATGTACAGCTGTGTGACGGCTTCAAAGTTATGTGGTGGATGTCATGACAGCCAAGCCAAGCACCCAGGTGCCAAAGATCTCATGGCAGAGGGCTTCAGAGACAGCTGTGTCTGGGGAAGGTGCCTTCTAACAGCATATTCAGCCTGCAATTACAAGGTATCAAAGCCTTTTTTTCAGAACCCCCCCAAAAATGTTGGGCAGCTGGCAGCTGAAATCCCAGAAGAGAGAAGAATTAGCAGCATAACCCTGCTAAGGGTTGACGGGAGAAAGAAAAATCAAATGGCCCATTCAAAGCTGTGGTTGGTGGGACAAGTCTGATGTGTGGAGGAAGAGCCTGATCTAAACAAAGCACCACTTTGCAAACTTCCCTTCTAGAAGTGTAAAGTGTTGAGTTCTTGCATGGTGCACTTTGTGGTCTCACTTTCTTCCCTCGAGACTTGCTGGGAATGAGGCAACCTTCAGATCTGACACCAAGACAGACAGATATATGTTAGAAATGCTTCCTTACCACCGCTAAGCATACCGAGACGGAGCTCACACTGACGCTACTTACAGCTGCTGTTGTCACGCAATAAACTTTACAACTGTTGCATGGGTGTTATGCACACACATAAGTGTATGATGCGTGACAGAAATAACACAAAACTGTTGAATTTTGGGTGTTTTTTTTTCCCCAGTATAGAGAAGTGTTAGGAAAGAGGGAGTGATAGCACAAAATGAAAATTCTGAATATACGGGTTTTTTTTATTTCAGTGAAAAAGTTGTACTATTTGACTGCCTTCCCCACCCTTCACCAAATTTGAAGAGCCAAAGAAACATGATACATAGTAAATCTATTGTAAAGAGCAAGGCTCTACATAAATACACAAATTTAAGTTTTTGAACAAAAGAAAAATATGTTGCTTATTTTGGAATGATCTATTCAGTTCCAGAACATGCACTGAACAGGACAGTCATATTCTTGTGTCTGGACAGAAAGCAACAAAATAAGAATAAATAAAATAAAAGTTATTGATATGCTGAAAAAAAATAATAAAAATTCTTAATTTTGTGTGAAAATACAAAAGAAAAATGTAGGGAATCATTCTGTCTTGGGTTCCTGACTTGTAACTGAATCCAAGACCTCACATTCTTTTTTTTTTTTTTAAATGGCCATCACCTCTCTAACAAGCAGGACCTCTACTTTACCATTCTTCTGAGCAAGGCGGTA
This sequence comes from Charadrius vociferus, assembly GCF_000708025.1. Classification (NCBI taxonomy): domain Eukaryota; kingdom Metazoa; phylum Chordata; class Aves; order Charadriiformes; family Charadriidae; genus Charadrius; species Charadrius vociferus. Next base: position 3,436,499 of record NW_009647731.1, on the reverse strand, counting down.
AGACCTGTGGGGAGCACAGATTTTAGCTACCACAGACACACACGGGAATACACACTGGTGTTTCCTTTATCCTAGTGGGTGCTTCCTATGGTCTTCCATGTCAAGGTATCTCCCTGATTAGTCTGATGAGGTGATTTAAATGGGAAAGTGAGAAGTTACGTCACCAAATTTCTTGTCAACTTAGTTATGCTCTGGACTTACTGTCACACTGCCGGCTTATTGAAAGAGAAAGTGATCTGGAAGTTAAGATTTAAGGAGATGCATTGTGCAGTTTCTGGCTTAATTAAGCCGTTAAGAATTTTTTCAGGGGTTTAAACACAAGCAATTTGAATGCATAATTCAGCATGCACACTGGCTAGCCTTGCACTTCCCTTGTTCTGAGGTGAAACAGATTGTGAAGGGGGAGACAGCTGTGAGAACATCCTGTAGAGTCAAACTGAGCCAGTCCCTAACTTACATTGTGGCCTGAGAGATGAATTAATTAGACTTTCCTAGCTTGAAGTTGGCAACAAGCTCCTAGAGCCCTGCTGGGCATACGCACCCTGTTTGGCGTGGAGCTGGCCCTGTGGAGCAGGAGGTATTGAATTGACAGCTTGGGGAGATTATCTGTGGTCTCCTGAAAATGAAGGGAACCAGGGGAGAACTGGCTGTTATTAACTGCTCTGTTGGGAAGTGTTGAAGTGACATTTGTGCCTTTGGGGTTGCAGTATATCAGCTGCTTTCATAGCATTGCGAAAACAAGTGATGAAGTTGTGGCTTTGTCCATCCTTGAAGTACAAGTCACAGTGGATAATGTGCAAAACTGGGTGAGAGGCAGAAGCTATATCCCTTTGCCTGACAAAACAGGAAAAATCTGTGTGTGTATGTATGGAAAGAATGAACGATATATAAGGGGGTGTAAAATCTGCTATGTTTTCTTTCCTAGACAAATATAAAAGCACACAATTATACTTCATTTGGTATAAAAGTTTTCCATTTAATTTCATTTCTGACAATGTGAAGAGAAGCAAAGCAAGTAAAAGCCTAGCTTTCCTTTTACAGTCTATGTATATTGCTTAGAAGCAGTAGGGATTTTGCTTAATATAACCTTTTTTTCTCTGTCCTGTAGAGTGTTTGGTCTGGAAAGGTAACACAAAAGATAAAGCAAGAAGCACTCACCTTCTACTACTTCACATAGTAAGGAAAGCAATGCTAATATCTTCTCTTTAGAAGTTAACCCTTATTCATTATGAACTTTAAAAATTCCCTCCACATTTTTTTCTCACCTGTTTTCTGTGCCAGTCCAAAAACTAAAAGACATCTGCTAAAATATTGCATAGCTCCTATGTTGGGTAGAATACTAAGAAACTGGATGTGATTCTATAGTGTAGGAAGACTATAGTTGATACATTGGTGACAGCTTACATCATGAATGACTTTCACTAAGAACAGGCTTATGCTATCTTTTTCTTTTCCCTCCTAACTTCTCCTTGAAGTTCCAGCCAAACTAGAAAACCAATGTGTCAGTTTTGAAGTAGATAAAATAAAAATAAAAATCAGCTAATGACAGTAGTTGGGTTTTTTTAAATACTTTACACTTCTGGGTTTCAAATCAGCAGAAGCACTTAGGTTTCCAGTTCCTTTCCCATTACTAGGATCAGACAAGCTTGCAGTGAAAATGCAGACTGGGCAGCAATTGATTTCTGCTAATGGTCACTGTACTAATGAATAATCTCTGATTTTATTCTACCTATTTATGTCAAATTGAATCACTACTCCTCCTAATACCCATGGAAATAGGCGCTTCTCCATGTTCCTCATCTGAGAATAAATAAATGCAGTGTCTGATAAAACCACTGCTATGGCACACACATGATGCAACCGTGTGCCATGTCTGCAGTCTTGCAGATTTCTGCTATATATGCATGGTTCTATCCAAGTTTCCCCTTATTTTTAAGCACACAGCATAAAACTACTTAGCTTTCTCCCAAATGTTTGTTCCCTGGCAACTGCTGAGTTTTCATCAGCAGTTTTAATGCAGAAGATTAGCTAAAACCAATGAGCTCAGTGATGGATAACAGAAGCAACTGGTTGTTCTGTAAGTCCATCCAAGCAGCTTTATTAGCAACTGTTGAGATTGCCGATTCCAATTTTTCTACAACAAAAGATCTTTTGAACAGAGTTGTGTGGGTGGGTGATGTTGTGACAGGGGAAGTATTAAAGGAGAAGGGACTCTGGTTTCAAGAGCCCTGACTGCTGGCTGCTGGACTTCCAAGACCTTTAAGAATGCCAGCTACCAGTGTGGGAGGATCATGCGGCTGGTTTCAACTAGCTCATGGTGTTTGGGGGATCACTGAGCTTTTCAAGCACAACGTTATTGCTTGTCAGAGAGAAGCCAGCAAAGCAACATGAGATGAAAAGAATATTTCCTCCCGATAGCCTTTTTCAGAAGTTGTAAATATTTATATACAATCAGTAGTCACAAGAGCAGATCTCTCTTCTTAGGATGATGGTTTGAGACATCTGAAACTTGGAAACAAGTGGATGAGCGATCCTTTTGGTTAAACTACTAACCTTTTTAGCTCTAAGCACAGTTTTGCAAAGCTTTTGAGTATAAGTCTGTACCTGATACAACCATTTCAATCAAAATACATCACTTAAGTAGTATAGAAAAGTGTGTTCTGCTCTTGTAAGACAAGATGAGCATTCAACAGATCTGGCTTCAGTTTTCCATGTATTTCTCGCACCTGCAAAATACAACAAATATGTCTTCTCATCCTTTTTCCTGCATATTCAGACAGTAAACTTTCTGGGAAAGAGCCTGACACTTTTTCTACATGTTTGTCAACAAATATTTCTGAGTTTAGTTTGGACTTAGAGATGGTTCTACACTGCAAATGACTTTAAAAATTGTTCTGTATTTCTTCTAATTCCAGCCAGTTAAAAGAAAGTGTTCTTGGATCAAGACTTTGCCATCTGCATTGCTAGATTAAACTGCTGCTGAACACCTACCTGGGAACATAAGAGACTGCCCACTCAGAAATTTTCCTTTACACAGCCCATGACAGCCTTTCTCATACACCATACGAGTAAATGTGCACTGCATTGATAGTGCCGGGATTTTACCCCTGCTGCTTAGCCTACTAAGCCAGTTATGCATGGAAGTAGCAGTTATTTGTTAAGATAATATCTTTTTTCTTTAACAAGAAAATTATCCCATTGATGAAATCTGGGCATGAAATACCACCTGTTAAACAGAACAGATTAGGCATGGAAGGCCATTCATTATCGTCAAGGCTGCCAATGTTTGTTTATGCATAAAGAAACTCTAGCCTTTGTGGCTTTTATGTTTCTATACCCATTAAATTTTATTTTTTTAATAATCAAGTTACAGCTGTTCCAAACAGCTCTCCCTCGTGGGTACTCTGAGGTTGTTTGCCTGTATTCCCACTTACTGCACATAAATACTGACTCTGAAAGATCTGTCATGAAAACGTGATTCTTATTTTGAGCTACATGAATTGATGTGTTCCCATATATGCAAATGCGGCAGGTTAATGAGGCAGGGTTTTAAGTGAGAGGAATGCTGGAATCTCGGACAGGATAAAGTGGCCAACAGACTGATTCAGGCTACTGTGGTTAACTCACAGTATTTACAAAAAAAAAAGCTTTACTAAGCAAAGGCATACAGTCTGGGATATTATACACTTGCTTTATTACACGCTTGCTTGGGCAAATGCAAGGTGATTGTTTTACAAAACCAGAATAATTTTAAAGACTAATAATAGAATGTGCTAAATTATGCAAAAGAGATTTTCTTTGGCTAATACTTGCATTCATGTTGAAAAGGATCTTAGTCTCATTCCTTACTATGAATAAAAAACATTCCTATTAGTGTAAGGTTCAAAGATGTTGGCTTTTTGTCTGGTTTTCCTTTTAGGTAAATCTCAGCATCCTGTTCTGAATACTTAAAAATTAGGGGGTTTTATCACAGGCCACACAATAGTGTTCACATGGTCATTTGATCAACTAACATTTCTTTATTTTGAGAAATAGACCTTTCCTCAGGAAAAAACCTGCTCCAATAAATAATCAAAGACATATCCTAACTGGCTTCCTGTTGCCATTTTTTTGCTACACCGCACATTCATCCACCTTCAGTTTTGTTCAGTGTCCAAAGAGAATTTTGGCACAAACTTGACCCCAAGTCTGCAGAAGGTGCTGCTGGTAGACCTAGGTCAGTACTATGGGTCATCTACCACCACCTGGATTCTAATTTTCAGCTATACTAAATGGCTCGAAAGCCATTCGGATTGTGATTTTTCTCTGGAAAGTGACTATTTTAAAATGATCGAGCCAGTTTCCCGCCCAGATGTACAGCAAGGCTTCCAGAAGCATAAAGCTGACCAGCGGATTTCAGGCTAAGAAGGCAGAGGTGATTGACTACTTGAGCCAATCTTAAGATCACATAGAATCCTGTAAAATGTCCAGTAGAGCAAATACAGTAAATATTCCTTTCTTTGACTTGGACAGGCTTCTGCATAACACTGAGGCCCATTTGCAATAATAGGAATGGATGGAGCTTGCCAAAATCTTGTAGCCTAATTAGGCTGAAATTCAAATGAGAGAAGTCCAGCTGCTGAAAGGAAAACTATAAAGCTGAAGACCTAGAAACAATCACAGGTAAGTTAGAGATCCCTGTACATACTGCTGAAAGCAAATCTGGCTGGCTGGCAAACCTTAAAGAGAATTGCTCGGTGATTGTTCATTCTACTGAAAGATTTACCCCAGGCTGTAACGCTTCCAAAATCTGCAGCAACACAAGTGCCTGTCTAGTAAAGAGAGAGGCCTGGGGCAAATGTGTCTGATACGCTTGATAGGACAGAAAGTTTGAAGTATATCCCAGACTTTTATTCTCTTTTGGTCAGCTTTGTTGCATTTTTTCATGTTTGCAAGTTTTCTTTCAACCCTTTGTTCTTCATTTTCACCCTGAAAATAGATTGGGTGTTTGTTTATGCTCTAACAGACAAAAACTGATTCAGAGCTTCAGGGAAAAGTCTTCCCATCAGCCATGAAATCTGTCTGCCTATTGTCTGTCTAGTGTGTTTTATCCAACTTCTCCAAATTTAACATCAGTTCGTATATACATATGTCTGTGTACATCTATACATATAAACACATATAAGGTTCACATAATGTCATCAACTATATCTATTTTTATTATTTTTACTACTTAAAGTTCACAATACTTTTATATACTCAAACAGTTTTTACTTTCCTATCCTGAGAAAGGAGTGTACAAAGATCAAGTTTACCTTCTATTAGGCCATTAGTTACATTACATATTTGCACATCTTGGTTCTCAGTCTTTTTCTAATCCTGGCATGGTCTCTTACAGAGATTATTTATAGCAACATTTTCTTTAAGCACCGCCTTTGGAGGAGTTAATATTGCCAACATCAGCTTTCAATAATCATATTGTAGGTCCCTAGAATACAAATATCTTAAAAATCATTAGGTTTGGATAGGTTTTGTGTTTCTTCTTCATCTGACTTTTAATGCTCAAAAGGCATTGGAATAGGAGATGAATAATGGCAAAAAAACTCTAAGCTGACTCCCAGAGTGTTGCTGCTCTGGTTAGGAGAAAGTTTGAGGGAGATTTTAAGCAGACTCTATTGTGTCCCCCATAAAGAAGTGATTTACAAGGCATAAGCCTTGTAGAAATAAGAGTAACCTCCACCACGATCATTTAGGAGCAAAATGTTGAGCTTGGGAAGACTGTGAGAGAGTTTACTGAGAGCATAAAGCAAGTAAATCTTTGCCAAAGTCTTGCATGTATCCATTAATTTAGCAGTTTTATTATGTGGCTGATGGAAACCTTTCTCTCTGTTAAATAACAATAAATAATGAATGGATTATCTGATTTTCAGTATGACATCAACAAAGCTCGTAGCCAAGTCCTGCAGAAATGCAGCACAGATTCACTGTTTCTGCATAGAACTGCCTGATAGAGAATTCTGTGGTGGTGTTTGTTTTTCTTTTGTTTTTCTTTTTTTCTTCTTTACTGCAGTTCCTCCTCAAAAATACTATTAAAACCTGGCAAGCTGTTATGAACTCAGCAGGTTAATTAGCATCTTAGGAATTGCGCACTCAGGACATTTGTCCTCTGGCAGTTGTGTCCCAGACCAAGCTGCACCAGCCGATTCTTCCCATTTTCACTCTACTCAAACAGAGAATTTCATAGGTCAGTTCATGAAAAAAAACCAGTGCAACAGATGTAAATGTAAAGAAAATCTTGTCTAGGCTTATGTCTGCACTGCAGCTGAAGAGAAATGGTTGATAGCTGGTAACAGAACTAACTTTCATGAACTGATTCATGTTATTTCATAGAACTTGACTAAAAGCGGAGGAGGAGCTGTCCTTGGCTCTCGCTATGGGCATCAGAAGCAAATTTTACTTTTCCCATGTAACTACTGGCACCCTGCACAATTCCTATTATCACATTTTAGCTTTTACTTCTCAGTTCTAGACACAACTCAATAGCAGCCAGAATGGCTTTCAAGGAGCACCCTTGCATCCATCGAGTTACACTGCTGGCCACCATCTTGCTTAAAACTCTCTTTTCTGCCTTACATTTTTATTGGCTGTTTCTTAATTGCTTCCCTTTCCTCATTGTCTCTGGCCATAAAATATTGACCATTGAGTTGGGTTTTTTTCAAGTGTATGTGAGATACATAATGCTTTTTTTCTATTGTAACTTACACCCTTTAAAACTTACTCCAGTGTGCAGCAGGCACCCTTTTTTTTTTTTTTTCTTTTTTTTTTTTCCCCCTTCCTTTCTGGAGGTAAATATTTGGCTCCCCTTGAAGCCTGTAGTGCTACAGTACTCTACCAGCTCTTGAGACAGCATTTCTCTTGGGCTGGTGACCTCTCACCATGCTTGGTTGAATTCTTGCCTGCCTGGGGAAGGAATTTTATTTTGATTAGACTAAATTTACAAGTCGGCAAGAAGTAGCACTGCTCTCACTAACTCAGAATTACTTCAAAATTTGGTTTGCATCACTTGAAGCTATTGGCAGAACAAATTCAGGTCCCAGATTCAGAACAACGCTGTTTTTTGGGAAAGCTTGGTTTAGGATTCAAACTCTTTACTTGCTGTGTAAAGGGGTTTACTTAGTTTCCAAAGTGATTAAGAAACATGTTTTTTAGTAATAAAAGCCCTTCGGTGAGCAAAGAACAAATGACCTGTCCAGGAAGCGCAAATGGAGAGGAAGGATACAGAATGGCAATTGAACAGCTGAAAATGTTTCCCATTTAAAAAAAACCCAACAAAACACTGAATTCATTTGTTGATACTGAGGATCACAAGCATCTGTCTGGATTAGCTCTTTCAGCTTTTTAGCGGGACAGAATCCATGCACCCATACCTCCAGTTTCACTCCTGAGAGTTTCTCAGGGATGAAAAACACTGTATTTTCTGTCACCTCCTCATGCTACAGAATCATGAATGAATCAACACTTTCACCAAGAAGCATAACACTGCCACTATTGTATTCACCATACAGATAAAATATAGTGCTCTAATGAGACAATTTCCCCAGAAATAAAATATCAAGTTTTGTATTTTTTCAGTTATAAAGTTTCTCTGGCAATTGCGTGTATATAGCATTTGTTTCAGTGATGTGGCACAGCATGGATTTTTGTAAAAGCTGATAGTGGTAAAGTGGGGACATGGGTCACCATCCTATCTCACTTTCTGGTGTGAAGCTGATGGTGAAGGTAGAAAATCAATATACAATAAAGGTGGTGCATGTTGAAACTAAATTGAAATGATTGATTTTTTCCCCAGAATCATTAGATTCTCCCCCAAAATCTTTGTTTCTGATTGTGGAGAAATATTTACTCTCCACTTTAAGTTCATGCTGTAGTTCATTTGTTTGTATGAGTTTTTTTTAAAAAGAGAGTAAGATATTACCTGTTCAGGAAACAAATGCTGGAAATCACTGTATTTCAGAAGCATTCCCAGAAGTCCCTGTAAACACAGAGTACTTAAAGGGATGGATATCTTCTTAATCCATGAACATCTTTAGCTGTTGTAAATTCCCCTTCCACCCCTGGGAAAGTAAATAATGCAGCACATTAGTGCAGTGTCATTTGCCATCAGAAGACTTCAGGTAGCATTCTAACTTGGGCCAGAGTTGGCCTGGGGCTTATTATGACCTTAATTGCAGGATGAGAAAAGAACCATATTCATATTATAGCACCTTGCCTCACTCAGATATTTCTCACCTGCTACGCGTATGCGGATCAAGAACAAGTATCTGAATAAATCATGGTCTGTGTTCACACCCGAGGTAAGACTGCAGGAAAACCACCAACTCTGCTACAGGATAATTCAAAAAGCCTTGCTGATCTTCAGGAGGCTGACATCTTAACCTCTCCCCGTGTTCCAGGAATCTCATCATTGGCAATTGAAAACATCTGCTATACATACAAAGTAATCAAGTCCTTTCTGCTGTCTTGCATTTAAACTCTGTTTATGTATCAGCTGTGCTGAATAAATGATTTGAACTGACTACGTGTTGTTGCTTAAAGAAAATGGGACCTTCAGTGAATCTGAGTAGTGTTGGTAGTAATAGACTCTTGATATCAACTCTGTATAGATTTTCACCCCTCAAAGAAAAACTGGTTCATCAGGAGTAACAGAGCAAACCATGGCTGGCTGCAAAAAACTCCCTCAGCAGATATCTGCCATGCTTGGTTCAGTCCTATGTTCACTGACCTTTGCTATGAGGCTTCTATAAATTCCCCACGTTCATGTTTCACTTTCTAATTAATTTCACCATCTGGAAGTGTCTCCTTCTATTCATTACATGTAGTCCTTTCTTAATGCTTTCCCATTATTGATAATCACATTTCTGAGGCTAACCAGCTCCAACCTCAATTTCTTGCGTACCTGTGGAGAGTGATCACCAAGCAAGCAATGGCTGCACTCAGGAGCAGAAGTGCTCACATCCCTCAGTTTGTCCTCATACTGATTTCCCTTATGTTTTTCCCACTAGATTTCATAAGCTCTTGTTCTTTTTCGTCTACTTAGTTTCTCATTCTGCCTTTTTTTACATGATCCCAGGCTGAAAAGATCTTTCCCATTGACCTCAGAGTGATTGTTTTCTTAATTTAATAGCCTACAAACTGCCTTAACTCTGACCTCCACCTTCACTAAGCAAGTTATGACCTTTTTACAGCTAAAAACTGATAATAAATCTCTGAGTCTAATTTTTCATTTGTAGGTCACAGTACTATTATAACCTAAAAATCAAATAATCACCATTTCAATAGTCTCTAACACTATTTAAATCTATACATGACCTTTGTATTTTACTAATTTAAGATTTATGCTTGACAAAAGTTTCCAATGCATTATCTATTGAGTATTTACCCTACAGCAGTAGACATAAAAGTCTGAAATGTCAAATTGTGAAACACTCATTTTACATTTTTTAGGGCTTAACCTTCTTCCCTCCCCCAAATAGCCTTTTTCCCTAAACACAAAATTTCCAAGGAACACTTCTTGTTTTTTTTTCCCTCAATTCTCTCTCTGCATATTTTCTATCCCTTTTCCTCTTTTTTCAGTAGCAAGATGAAAGATGACAGAAAAAGTGGAAGAATCATGGGAGAAAAATGTATACCATATCCTCCTTACCACCATAAAAAAAATAATAAAAGTTATACTTTCATAGGAAAATAATCAAGAGAAACTCTGAATGAATTAATGGCCACTGCATTTCCCAGTTTCCATACTGGAACATCTTTTAAAATTGCGATCACTCTTTGTGAAAAATGTTACTGTTTTTCAGTGTGCTCTATTAGTAGTTCTTTGGGAAAACATAAATGCTTATGGATGAAAATATTCAGGCAACTAGAGTTACAAAGGTGTAACTTATTACAGCTTTCTGACCATGGCAAAGATTATTATTTAAATTTTAAGATCATTTCTACTCTTTTTTTTACAGGTGTCTCCAACAACAAACAAGATATCTTCATCTGTTTGATTACAGAACTAATGGAAATGAGATCAGAGGGAAAACATCACAACAGCAATGCTGTATTTCAGGTCAGTCCCCATTCAGCTCTGATGAATGTCTGTGTCTGCAGCACAGGGCAGGTTCACCCCATGGTCTGCCCCAGCCCTGATGATCTCCTCACAGTTCAGGTACAGCTAACAAGGCTGTCAAGACCAGTGTGAGAGCAGGTGCTTTTAAATCAAAAGTCAAACATTTTCCATTTCTGAACCAGGAAAAAAATATGTGTACAAAAATCTGTAGGAGGAATATCCTGTTACAAACACTCACGAGTGCCCTGAGACTCAACTGGAGACAAACCATTACTAGGAAAATGGTGTTAGCTGTTACCCATGTGACCTAATGACAACTTTAAACAGCAGAGTTATCGATGTAAATCCTTACTTTCCTCTGTGTACTTACAAACATTACATGCCTTTTCTTAGAGCACCGGTGTAGGAAACAAAAGCTTCAGCTCCTACCCATGCCACCAGCTGGCTCTGTTACTGCAGGTGAAGGTGTGAACTGTCCATTTGATCCCATTTCTTTGGATTCAAAATGTATGTTTACACTACTACAGCTTTCTGAATTATCAGACGTCCACTGGGGACCATTAGTAGATGGAGGGTCCTTTTCCTTCCTGTCACAGATGGAAACTGCAAAATACTACCTCATGTTGGCTTTGGGGTGGTGTGGGTGTGACACCCGATTGAGCCCAGCGTCTCCAGCACTGTGTCTGAGCCACCCTGGTGTGAAAACAGGGACTTGTTTTCCTGGTAAGTTCCTAACCGTTCTTACAGTGTATACATTTGACTTCGAGAAGATCAAACATCTTTAAAGCCACAAGTTTATAGCTGAGCAATCATCTTCTCAGTATCAAGTTTACGGAGGGACTTGGCTCCCGTTCCTTGGAGCTCAGAACAGGGTTGTTAATATCTGGCTTCATCCTAGGGATGGCTGTGATCTGCAGCTAATTATCATTTTTAAAGCACTTCCCAGTCCCCAGAAGAAAAGGCCTTGATGGGCCCCAGCAGAGAGCTATCAGCCCATGCTGGGACGCAGCTGGCAGGGCGCACAACTCTGCAGAGATTTCCTTGTGGTTTTGTTAAGATAATTAGCTAATCCCATACCTGGTGTGCTTCATAATTCTTATCTAACATGACCAATTTCCAAATGTACATACTTGTGTGCATGCACAGCTCTAATTGAAGCACGACTGGAGGGCAGACTGCTGAAGCCACACCGCCACAAAATAAGCAGTAGCTGGTGAGCAACAAAACACTCTTAAATAGCAGAATGTCACCATTCTGCCTAGGTGCAGGAGTGGCATAACTGTGACCCAGACAAGGGATGGAGAAGCTGTTACTCAACATTTTTTCTAAAACGTGATCTTGGGTACACAAATGTGAGTTAAGGCAGTAGATGAGCTGCACGGCTCTCGCTGGAGAAGGCAGTCACTGCTTCACGCCTGGCGACTCAGCGCTGCGGAGTGTGAGACACAATTCAGCTGAAATTTAGAAGCAGCTGTTGCATCAGGGTTTGTTTAAAGCTGTTCTTCTCCAGCAAGTCGTTATTTGAAATAAATCTTGTCCATTAAAGAGACACGCTTGAGCAGTTATGTAATGCAGCGTAAGGTTTGTTAACCTGGAAAAGCATAGGATATTCAAAAGCCTAATCTGGATAGAAAAATAAATATGTGATTTAAGATGGAGCATCTATGTATCTAAAAAATGACTGTGTTTTTCTAAAGCCAAGCTTTAGCATCTTAAAAGCTTATTTTTCACTGTTGGGCACTCTTAAATAAACAAACACAAACAAAAACCCCCAAACAAAAAAACCTTGTCTCTTTCACCATCGCAGACTGAGCCCATCAGAACAGATATATCTCTGATTAATAAGGACATATTTTCTTTTAAAATACAGGGTCTGCTTTTTATGTTTTTAACTTGCATTTTTAGAACCATCTGCGCTGTGCATGAGGACATGAATTTGAAGGTAATGCTCTCTAAGCTCAGAGACAATGAATGAACCAAAACCAGTCTGAAAATAAAACCAAAAATCTATGGGATCTATCTGAGTAAAGGAGAAACATTTAAATATTAAGTGTCACTATATGTAAAATAAAATAAACACCTGAAAACCCCTACTTTGAAGTACTATTACAAGTCCTTAGTTGGAGCAAACTCTCAGCAGTAACAGGCAATTGAAAACCAATTGTTGCTTGTGGGTGAGCTTCAGGGGGTTTTGTCTTGGGGACTGGTATAGTCAAACATGTCTGTCAAAAATTGATTCAGAGGCAAAAAGCAAATGAAACTAAAACCTGTATTTATTAATATTGGTCTGGTTTTTAAGCCGTTATGGTTCACGTGTTTCTGACACAAGGATTGAAACACTTATTTTTAATTAAAAGCAGAGTCTCATATTTATGCACTTTCAGCAACCCAGACTTTGTGATGCAAATACTCAGAGCAGTGGCATTTGATCCAGCCAGATAACATGAATTTGGATTACAAGGGCTATTTCACCTCCCTTGCACTGAAACTGTTCTGCAGCTATTACTCCTGTTGCAGCAGGGTGAATCAGGAGCGTCTCCCACTTTTCTTCTCACCGCACTGGATCACCAGGGCTGTATTTTTAGGTGTGACACAGCAAATTTAAGGGACATACCTGAGATCACAGCAGAAGTCTGTTGCAGTGGAGGAATTCAATGGAGAACCACCAAAGTCCCTTCTAAGTTTCATCTTGGTTGGATGCTCCATCCCCCTGAACCTACTTTCCATTAGTTGCCACAACATGTTATGTCTTGTGCAATTCACTGGTGATTGTGTACTCCAGCAAAGTGTGAATATTATCTGGCAGATAGCTTATGATGAGTGCACATAGGCAGAGCCCAGAAGGGTTGCTTCTATTTTCAGCTGAACTACCACTGCCTCTGATCCATGACAAGGTCACTTGAGTCAATGAAATCCCTGGCTGCTTGTCTCCAGTAATTAAGCAGTAAAAGTTTTAAATGCGCACCCCAAATTGGGAGGTCGCTGTATTGATTGTCTGTGTAAGTACCTTTGTAGGGCAAGAATACCAGGTCCTAAAGGACTCCTTAACCTATCCAAAAAAGTCTAATGAGAACTGAGAGTCGGCAGTTTAAAGCTGGACATACCTGAATAAGAAGCAAGACAAAGATTTTGAGCGCTGAAACTGAGTAGCCATTTGTAGAAATTTTGAAGGTAAGGGACAGATTCAGTTGTTCTGAAAAGCCTTTGTCCGAAGACCAAGGCATATTTCCAGGCAAGATTACCTCAACTGAGAGCTCGTTATTGGGCTCAGATTGGGAACAACACCACTTAATTATCATGCCTATGACATGTCTGTGGTGGTCTAACAGCTGCTCCTACTTTAGCCACTTGAACTGCCAGCTGCATTGTCCAGGAAGGTAAAAAAGATATAATTCAATAGGTTTGTGAAATCTACTGGATTAGAATAATATATTCTAATAACATGTTGTTTTTTTTAAAAAAAAATACTCTGCATATCTTAACAATCTTATGACAATTTTTAGTGGTTTCAATACAATTGGAGATGACAGTTGATACGAGAAAGGAAGAATAATTATTCGAAATGAAACCGTCCAGTTGTGGCAGTCTGCAAGCAAGATTCTTCTGGAAGAGCAAATCCAAATGATTTTCCAGGAATAAATCTGTTGGCTTTAGACAAATGGAGTAAAGAGCAGCCTCTTCCAAAAGAACTCCAGAGGGATGGAATTGGAGAAATGCTCAGCTAATATTAGCCAGGAAGTAGAGGGCAGACCTCAGAGAATTATGAAATGTGTCATCTTCTTGTAGAAAGGCCTCAACTGACCTAATGAGGCCCAGTGTGTCCCAGGTGAATGGTTACTCAAAACTATCCCAGTAGTTTGCAACTTTTGGATGATAATATCTCAGGTGAAGAAAGAAAAGATCTTTTACGTAGGAGCGCTCTCCTCTGTGACAGTGGCTCTGCACGATTTCTACTGTTTACCAGCAAAGAAGACATTGGCATGTCCTCTTTGGGGTCATTAGGGCCCACTTTAGCTTTGGTGGCTGGCCACCACCAAAGCTAAGGAATCTGGCCCTATAGACCAACATATCAGTCAGATGTTGTTACCACAGAATAGTAAAAAACAGCTGTTACAGAAATTCCTTCCAAAGAAGGTGATTTAAGTTATCATTGACCTGTGGCTGAGAGACAAGAGAATGAGGGGACAGATCTTCTAAATGTGATTTTGATCTCCCCTAACACTCCTTGCCCAATAACAACTGAACCTAAAGGTTTAATTATTTAATACTACACTTGGAAGTCTGGTTTATATAGGTGATTTGGGTTGATTACCCAAAGGGAAAAAAAGAAAAAGGAGGCCTGAGTTGTGCTTTAGTGACGATCCCTGAAATCATCTTTGTTAGTGCTAATGAGAGGAAGAGATACATATTGTCACACCAGCAAAAAGTCTATCTGCCATTTTGCCATCAATCAGGGAACCGTAGCATAATCTATCTAGTCATTGGCATTTCTAAACATTGTGTTCTGTCCTTTTATTCCTTTTTCTTTTTTTTTTTTTTTTTTTAATGTTGGGGCCATTTGCAAATGGCTGACATTTATGCACCATGCTGACTTCGGCATAGGGTTTTACTTTTACTTCAGATGTTTCTCTTTGTATAATGCACAGGCTCTGAAGAAAAACATGATTGCTTTTGATGAAGGGCTTCTTGGAATAACAGTTGTGACTGGTAGAATATGAGTTGCTACTATTGATCCCAACAAGCTGTAATGCTTCTGTGAAGTACAAAACGAGTGGGATCAATGGAGTCAGATTTCTTCTGAACTGTAAAGTGACAGTGTTTTCCTCACATCAAATCACCAATTGTCAAGGATTTGTTTGTTTCCTGGTAGATGCCTGTTTCCTCGAATAATCCCTGTATGATGTCTTTTCAAGACACTCACTGATCTTATGTCTTCACTAATCATTTAATATAAACAGTCTGCATATCGGGAAGTACGTGATTTCCACACATAGGTCTCCTCAAAGACAAATTTCAAAGAATTTTAAATCATAGAAGTGAATGACTCCTAAAGGTTTGGTCAGAGGCTTGCCTTACTTCTATGAAGAAGCAGCACAAAATGACTCAGAACTGGACCTCATTTGCAAAATGGTGAGCTGGGGAGAATCACCTAGAGGGAAAACTGGACATGGAGAAACAGTGTCTGCAAAAAGGCAGACTGAATTAGGAAAGATAGCACTTTGGTTGTGTTCACCAGGAAATTTGGTAAACAATTATTTCTGTGATTACTTGATCTTCTCATTTAATAGTTTGGGGCCATCATCCTTCACTGTTAATGGCTTTTGTCATTCTTAGCTATTTGCCACTCAGCAATATGACACCTTTTATAAATGTTCTGACATCCCATGAAATATTAGCTAACGGGAAAAGACATGTCTTTTGAGGGTAATATGGGAATTCAACAGCTCCTGGAGAAGAACTAACATAATTTATCACCTTTTAAGACAGCTGAAGATCTCAATCAGCCACCTGTTATTTTGGAAATGATCATTAAGCATTAACAGGGCCAATTTGCAGCTTTTAAAGTTCATTTTCAAGCTTTTACTCATGGTTAATATTAATTCACTGTCAGTAACTCA
The DNA here is from genome assembly GCF_000708025.1 of Charadrius vociferus. Classification (NCBI taxonomy): domain Eukaryota; kingdom Metazoa; phylum Chordata; class Aves; order Charadriiformes; family Charadriidae; genus Charadrius; species Charadrius vociferus. The sequence goes on along the minus strand of NW_009647731.1, from coordinate 3,420,788 downwards.
TGAATATCAAGAAACTCTGAAAGGATCAGATCTTCAGTCTCTTAAGTTTCTTCTTCCAGAGCTCAGAGAACACCCCCCATGAGAATGGCTTAATTGAATTAAGGATGGGGAAGGTTGCTTTAGCTGGGCTTTCATCCTGTCAGTGGAAATATTTGAGAAGTCTGACTTCAGCTTCCTTTGAACTTTGCAGATGAACCCAGTGCTTCAGGTAGACCAGGAGAAGCATTATAGACAAAGTGCAGAAAAGAGCAGACAGGGCCTTCCCAGCACCCTCCAAATATTGGATCTTAGTTAGGATTTGCTGAGTTTTCATGAAACATAAGAAAAGACTAAATGGTTTTCTTAAAATATGGCAGCCTTACATTAAGAGTCTTCTGGTTCAAGTCTCCTCTCACTCCAGGTATCTTCCTGAGCCTGACACAAGTTTAGAAAGATCAAGACAAGTTTAGGAACCCAAGAAGTCACTAAATTGTTATGAGGAGTACGGTGAAAGGAAAGAATTCACTACAGGGCACTAGGAAAAGATTCCAGCTTTGAAGGTGTTTGGTGTAACTTACTGTGCATGTTTCTATTTTTTAAGGAGCAATGTAGCTTTTTTTTATTAGAGGGGTGAGAGAAAAAAGAGGTGCGGCATTCGTGCAATGCTGGAATTGCATATAAAACCCAAACTATATACAGAATCTGTACCTATTACTGGGTTTCTTTGCAACTGGTCAGACACGTAAATAACAGTTTTGCCATAATTCATTTCTGATGGGTCTTTTTGTGGGAGATGAGTGTAACAGGGAGAAAAAAAAAAAACACAACAAAACACAGACACATGCAGATACTGAAATAAAAAAAGAAGCTTCTTATGAAATAAAGCTCTGACAAAAAATCTAGCTAAACATTAAATTCAATGTTCCAAATTATTTCTTTAAAAATCTATAATAGGAAATAAAATGAAAAGATATAAATTAAGTAATTTTAAAATAAAAATGTTCCAATCCAGCAATATCTGAATAGAATTGTGTGACATTATCGTGACTTTCTATTAAAGTTTATATAGATCAGATTTTGTCAGGATTGCCAAGTCTTTTTAAGACCATTTTGCCACTTAGTAATAGCTTTTTTTAAGGGTAATTTGGGAACAGAAAAATGGGGATTTTTAAAGGGCAATAGTCCTTGTAGGAAATTCCTGGCCTGATATAAATAATAATCAGTCAGCACAGAAAACAAATGAGAGAGCAGCCCTGGTGCAGCAAGAAAAAATAGTGTAATATAAAACAGATGAATTGAAGATTATATGAATTCTGTGATGAGTTATTCTACAGAAATCAACAGAGTTACACAGCTAAGCATTAAAGAATCTGGGTCTGGAGGATACAGGATGTATTTAAAGAAGCAGGCTGACCTTTAACAAGAGAATTAAAAAAAAAAAATTAAAAAATCTAACCTAAGAATAATTGGTTCCAAAGGAGAAAATTTTGTAAACTCCGGCTGGTTTTGTAAAACGCAGCAAATTCACAAGGTTCTCAGAAATGACTAACTGACCTGACTTTTATTACATGTGTAAATAAAATAACTTGGATCTCTTTGCAAAGGAGGAGTTCCCAGGGGATGAGAAGAGGAGGGTCACACTATGTCATTTAGGAAGTACAATAGCCTTGTTAATATGCAAAGACACAAGAATCAAGACATTCTGGTTTATCGGTAGCACTGGAGAGAGTGCTCCAGAGACAGCTCTAGGCTCAAGCAAAGCCAGTACTGGATGGGTCTAACAGACAGCTGAGACAGCAAAATGGCAGTTCCCCCTCTTGTGTACATGAAAACCCTAAATCCCAGGTTAGAGGTGCCAGGGGTTGTGCTGGGTTGTGCTGATAGCCTGCCCTTCTGAGAAAGAAGCAAAGTAAAAGACAGGCAATCCTCCTTTGAAACATAAGTGGCCATCCTCATCCCTGGACAGCAGCAGCAAGTCTCTCCAGTTCCTCACTCCTACCTTGTGGCAGAAGTCCAGCCCTGGTTCCTCATTCCCAACAGAGTAGGGGTTGCCTACATTACTTAAAAACATTGAGACAGGATCTCCTGTGTATTTAATTTTAGTAGCTACTTCCAGCACCATTTCTGCTTCCACAGCTGAATCTAACCTCCATCTCTCAGGACCCCTCCACCCATGCTCAGACAACGATGGCAGAGCAGTCCCAAAGCTGAAGGGGGTGCAGCTATTTGATCCACATGGCACAGCTGAGCATTCACCTCCTGAAGATGCATTGTCCCTGTTGCAGGAGTAGAGGCTTATAAAGTAGCGAGAGCGTGACTGGGCAGCATCTCAGCTGGAGCTGGTTGGGACACTGCTACCTCGAGCTCCCTCTGCTCTTCCCTACTTCAATTTCCAAAATCAGTGGAGACAAGGGCAGTTTAGTCCCATGCATCTCTGCTGCTGTGGGTATGTCATAAGGGAACGATACAATCTTGAATAAAGGCTCAGATAATCCATCACAGCCTTTACTAGTTCATTTTCCACAGGGCTGTAAACTAGATTATTTGATTTAAGCCCTGGTGCTGGCATGGAAATCAAAACCAGTTTGTGCACGTGCTTATGGCTAAGTGTCATAACCCCACATCCCATTCCATATTACAGGCATCTTCCTCATGATACACTACTGACAAAAGAGGAAGCTGGAAATGGAAGTGCCGGTAATTCTAATAAAGTGTCCCTGAGGATGAAAGGAGGGCCAGACAGTCATTTTGTTGCAATTTCAGTAGAGACTTCTGAAGTGACAGGCAATCCCAATTTATGTTAGACAATATCAGTTTACACCAGGTGGCAAATTGGCTTTATCCCTATAGCAGGGAAAGCCTTGCTTTGGCTATTTTCTTCATTTGTTTTTTTTTTTTTTTGGCCACAAACTTCATCAGTTCCAGGTGGTACATGCAATGGGAAAGCAGAAAATAGGACAATAAAGGAATGATGACCTGCATGCCTCTTCGGTTATCCCTCATACTCTTAGAGGTATGCAATATAGTTCATTGCCCGCTTTGCTTGACATTCATTGCTGCTGCCTGCTCCTAACATTCAGCACTCTGTTCTTTTTTGCAGCATAAAAAGTTGAGTTTTTTTCCTCTTATTTCTCACGCGCACCTCTCAGAACAAACCTCTCCTTCCTGACCTCTTTTCACAAAACTTTCAGGGAGTCCTGTACTACAACAGGTTTACAAGCCCTATTGCTTTTAATGATTTATTGGGGAGGAGGGAAGGAAATGAGGAGGGTGAGCAAACTGCAGGTGAAACTTTGTAGACAAGAATATAGCCATAAAATGTGGGCATGCAGATTTTATCTTTCTGTATATTCTAGAAAATATTAAGTCAGGGATGGATATTGCTTTTACAAAAAAGAAATGCCAGTTTTCCCTTAATATTTATGTGGGCATATTACTATTTCCTTTTATATTACCTTTTATATCTGGAAGGCTCATAAGGTGCTTTATGTACTTACTCAATGGCTATATGAGGAATATTTCAGTCATCACTGAGAGGCAACCACTTCTGGTGTGAGTGACGTGGCCGTTATTTCATAGTGCACAGTGAAGCAATGATAATGATGGAGATAAGAGGTGAAAGGGAAGAGTCCCTCAGCTATGCCAGTACGTATTACTGTGGGGCTACTGATGGCTGTTGATTTATGCTTGGTTATATTTACCCACTGGATCTGGTTGAATTTATATGGCAAGGTAATGAAAGTAGGTTGAAGTCAGAGGACAAACCATTTGATATGTTGGTTAGAAGGAGGGGGGAAATTGAGCCATGCTGTTATATTACACCCTTCTGTATTTTAGGAAGTGGATAGTTTGGAATTTGTAATACCGGTGCCCTAGAGAATCCACAGTCTCCATTACAGCTGTACACAGCAAAGATGATGCCTGCTAAATTTTCTTTGAGAAGTGTGGTACCCCTCTAGCACCAGGAAAGGTTATGGGATTTAATAGTAGAACTCAGATGGTCATTGTTGCTATTCCTGTGGAGCAGCACTTCTCTCTCTTCTACCCCACATGACTCCTCCGTATGTGTGTTGCAGAATTTCAGGTAACCACAGAGCTGGAGGTTTCTCCAATGATCACCTTGCTGAAAGGAGGATCAGCTCCAAAACCAGTCCTGAAGGGTGTTACACTAATCTTTTCCTAAAGATTCCCAAGCACTGGTGGTCTCTCCCCATGCTTTCTTTGGCAATCAGTTCAATTGCTACGTAACACGGGTATCTGCAAGCAAATTAAACTGTTGGAGTCAGCAAGCAAGAGGGGGTTTGTCACCAGCCTCCCAGGGCAGGAAAAATGGGTTTGAAAACAGCAAAGTTCATACACCCTGCTTTCCTCTGGCTTTAACAATCCTGGTTTTCTCTAGCACTGAGTTCCCCAGGGCACCGCTTCGCTAAATCCTTCCCATCAAAATTCTGGGCAGTCTCAGGAGCATGTGGTAACTTTTTATAATTCATAATGTGGATTTATCTCTGCTCTCCTGTTTAATTTAACCTTTTGAAATAAACATAAAGGAAAACAATGATGTGCCAGGAAGAGGACATTATTAAGAGATACTGTGTGTAATTGAGTCAGCGGGATCTTTCAAGCACTTTGGGAAAAAAAAAAAAAAAAAGACGACATAGAGGGCACTAAAAGCTCTCAGGGATATAATCTTCATGTGATAACAATCCAGCTAAACACCCGAGATTAGCACTGATAGAAGGTATTTTAAATATATATGTGTATGTTCTTGCATATATTAAATTACTTTGAAATTTGTAATTATTGTGTGGGCACTACTCTTCAGTTCTGAAGATGCAGTAATCTCACCTGTGGCAATGTAAATGTGGAGTAACTCCGGAGGGGGTGCACAGTGGCAGAATAAGAGTAAAAACAAGCCCTAAGCATTTTTTTAACTCAGAGGCCAAATCCCCAGGTGGCATAAATGAGGGTATTTTCCTGTAATTTGAAGGCTATGATGGTCTGATTTACATCACAACCAAGTCAACTAAGGCAACTTCTGATTCGCAGGGATTCAGAAGAGCTGTGTCAATTTTACACCTTCAAAAGGCAAAAAGCTCAGATAATTTTTTTTTCCTGTTTACATTGAAGAAACCCTGCAAATAAATGGTGCCTGCCAATGTAAATGAGGAATTATTTTGGTGAGGGGTCAGAAGTTGCCCTTTGGTGTAAATCAGAGTAGGGCTTAACCCCTTTAGACAGCTTTAAAAATAAATGAAGCAACCTTTCATCTAAAGCTGCACAGCAAATCCCCTTCTTTCATTTTTCAGTCTCCTCTTATAAAGAGGAAAAGCAGGAGCATTAATGAGCTATTCAAATATTCAAACCTTGCCAAGGGAGAAAGGATCCTTCAGTCATCATGAGCTCAACCTGATAAATCCTTTTTAATTAGTGTATATGCAAACATTTTATAAAGCAGCCATGAATCGGAGACCCCACAATGCAAATGTAAAGAGGAAATATAGTATGAGCAAGAGGAACCGGAGCCCAAAATATGCCTGCTCTGGCTTTCAGAGAGCACGGAAGCATGCTTATTAATTGGTTAAGTCCATCATTAATAAGCTCTTGGCTATGTTCAGTCTGTTCCCCAGCACTTTACACAATGTCTGAGCAGTAATACGCTGATAGAAAGGGCATTTTCTGGTGGCTGATAATGGGGTAGCAAAATGAGAAAGCTGAAAATGAGGAGTGTAATAAATGTACTTTCCTGCTCATTCTGGGTGGGGATTCTCAGCTACTCAGTTAGCAGGTTGACTCTGTTGAGGGGTGTTCTCCATGGGGACCTTGTTTGCTCCCCTGTAAGGACACAGCCTATGGCACTATGGGACTCTGAGGCAGCAGGCTGCCGTTGGAGTGGTTGGTTGCTGCCTCTGGATAAACCCAGGTTTCTCACGCCAGCACTGAGCGACCTGACATCCTTGAAACCCTTTGGCTAATTGGTCTGTCTTTGACTCATTTTTCCAGTCAGCCCAAGAGACCTCATTGGAAGCAGCAAGACCAAACGGTAATTGAAAATCAAAAGCATTCACAAATGAGGCTTAAATTGCTATTTCTTTACCTTAAGGAGTGAGAACTGTATGCTTTTAGGTGAAAATGACACCTAATATGGGGCTTTTTGCAATCAAACTTTCTCCTGCCTCAACTCTATTAAGGTGAATCATTTGATGAAAAGGAGTGTCTTATAAAATAAAAGAATTCAAACAACTAAGTTCTATGCAGAAAACAATCGCAAAAAGAAGGTTCATAATAAAACCATGAACTGGCAATGCTGCAAAGCCGCCTATACGTCATTGTGAGGGACAACCTGGCAAAAGGGATGGATTTTTGGCTGTTGTAAAATGTTGCAGCTCTTCTGCTTTTGCAGGAAATACACAACTTAAACCACGTCCTCGGCTGGCATGGGAAACGCTGTAAGGATCATAAGAATTGATGAGGACATACCACGGTGACTGGAAAGGTTGTTTTCTTTAAAATAAAATCTCCTCTGAGGCAGTGAGATATCAGCTCAGTTGACCCAGTCTGTCTCTCACTGAAGTTGAAAATCATCATTACATCTTTTCCCTAATAATTAACATGCTTGGCAGCTCTTGCTTCTCTCCTTAAGAAATCCATCTGTATTGTAAAGCTCTTATTATTTTACACATAGGTGGTACCTTCTATCAGAGATGGGCAAAGCAGTTTGCAACATTTAATTTTCTGAGCTTCACTAATGTTCTTGCTGCGCTGTTACAGAGTACTTTGCTGTTAGGCCTGGGTGAATATGTAAAATGAGATTTGGATGTGCATTTGCCATATTTTATAATAGCTTCCTTAGGATATAATCAAATTCCTTTGGTGTCTTGCTCCCTGCCATCTGTTACATCATCATAATACTGCAACATGTTTAGCAACCCTGAGTGTGACAAGCTTGACTGACAAGGTCTGTGATCTTAGAGGCTGAGACTGAGGAGAGGGGTCTTTATAATTCCTCACCACTGACGTGTTAGGAGAGCCAGATAAGACTGATTATGCCTTTGAAGCTTTCTCTCACTTTTTTTCACCAGGATTGTGATGAAGTCAGTGCACGACAGACACTAAACACACTTGGATTTTTCTGTATAAGATGGGGCACTGTTTGAACACAGCAGAAAGATGCTAATTCCCAAACCTAAGAAGAAACTACACAGAAAATCAGTGATATGGACTCTTCTGGAGTTAAAACCATACACATGCATTTGTACCCAACTTCAAATCATTCAAGAGAAAGCATGAGCCAAACCCATCCAGGCAGACATCTCATGGAACACATTTCTGAACAAGCATGGCACATGGACCACCTTCTGTCTGTGAGGAATAGTTAACTGGCTCACTTAAATCAGCACTTCAAATCGTACTCTAAGCAGAAGTTTCTCTATAAAAAACAGAGAAGCTGTGCATAGGACTTGCTTTATAGGACAAGAGGCACAAATTTATGCTGACCATCAGAGCCAGCTGTGATGAGGTGGCTATGACTGCCAAAATGTGCCAGAACAGGCAACCAGAGCAAGCCATGGGGGTGCCATACCTAAGTTTCTATTTACTTCCATAGTCAGCTCTGCATCAGAGAAAGAAAGGAAAAAGCAGACTGAAGCTTGGAGACAGGCAACAAAAGAAAATGGAGGCACATGACTGGAGACAAGACATGGGTTTGTTAGATAGACTTTTAAGGAAGTGACTCGGGGATTTGAGACACAGAAGGGCAGTGTTTGTGTGGGGAGTCTTGAACCAGAAAAGCTTTTCTGGTACTGTGAAAGTGAGAAGCAAACATGGGGTGCAGTTTCAAGATTTAAAATGGTACCACGGGTGCATACGAAGTGGTACTGTGTCTTCAGAGCTTTCAGCACTGCAGCTGAGCACCAGGAGGAGGATCCAGAGAACAGGAACAGCGGGTCTGAAGGAGTGGTTGGCAAGGGGTCCTCCTGGGATCCAGAGATGGAATAGGAGGAGATTTTAGATTCTGCCAATAAAAATGTATGATAACACCAAAGTCTGAGAGAGAAAGGCATCTCAACAGGAGTACTAGGAAATAGCACACATTTTAACTCATGTTCACAGTGCTGCTTCTAATTCATCTCTATTCCACTCAACTTGGGTTTAGAAAAATAAAATAAAGGAGGTGAAGAGTGCTTTTTCCTGGTATCTAAATTCTCTGGGATAATCTGTGTTAACAGGGCATGGGATGGCTCATAAAGGGAAAATACAACAGATCTGGCTCAGTTAGTGAATTATATAGTGCTCCCAGGTCGTTGCTTGCAATATAGAAAATTCATAAAGAGGGTGATTAGGGGCACTGACAGAAATCAGAGGACACATTAGCTGTCCAGCTCTCATGCTACAGCATCTGACATACTGCTTCTCACAGATGGATTTGTCATCCTTTATTTGGAGACTCGGGTAAGCTCCAAACTCTTTAAGAAAAAATCAAGTTGGTCCATGTTTTGAAAACTGGTTAAGAAATGTGGGCCTGCTCTCATTTATTCTAAGACTCTTTTCCATGATGGCACTAAAGTGGGCTATAAAGCAAGCATAAATGCAATTTACGTCCATTACATGTAAAGAGGGATGAGTTCAAACGGTAATCCAGCCATGTATCATCACGTTGCAGACTGGCAAATGGAATCCGTTATGGGACCATGACTCTGTCCAAGCTACTGAAACTTTACCACGTCTGAGAAATCGCTGAGAGAAGGTCGTTTTATGGTGGGTTTTTTTTATTATTTCATACCTTCTCATCGACTAAGAATCCCCTCTCCCCCCGCCTTCACTGGTTATGTTCTATTATATTCGTGCAGTGAAACTTTAGATTAACAGCCCAGTTAATTAATATGGAATCCAAGCTGAAATGCTATAGAAGCACTTGTGACATTCACATTAATAACGGCGGGGTTCATCAAAATTAATGTTATTACAGTAAATACCAAGAAAATTAACTGTGATTAGCTCATTACTTTAAATTGTCCTCCCATCTGCATTTGGCTCTTCTAGACAGTTGTATGGAATAGGTATGGTGATGATTCAGGACTTGGAATCAGAAAGCAAACAGGAAGCACAATGAGCTGTGATCAGTATTAAAGAAAGACTTTCATCATGGCTCAGGCTCACTTTGCTATAAGGCAGTTAAATAAGACTTGGAAGCCTCCTTTCTTGATGTCCCTATCCAACATATCTAGGATGTTTTGGTAGTACCATAATAAAAATTTTGATTTATTAGTAAATTATAAGATTCTAATGCAGGAAAAGTCTCTCTGTGTACAGTGCCATAGTTGAATTAGGAGATGATTCCTACATCAACCAGCTTTGAGGCTAAATTCATGTGATGATAGTAGATAAGAAAGCAAGCTAAGGTATAGAGTGATGATCACGTGGAGTTACTTGACAACTGCCAATTGGAAAAGCAGACCTCATATTCAAGTCTTCTGAGTCTTTACCCAGGATACTGTTAATCTGAAAATGCATTCCACCGCTATCACAAATATACAGAGAGTATCACTCTCGACAGAAGTACTATTCAATATCAGCCTTGTTGGATGTCTAACATAGAAAGGAAATAAGTTACGCTGTGGCTGCTTGTTTTACACAAACCTATGCAAAGGACCCTAGTTTTGTCCATCAGTAAAAAACCCATCTTTGTGAGGCAAATAGGCCAAATCAAAACATTCAGATGCCCCACAATATTCAGGAAAATTAGAGGAAAAAAAGGAGTTTCAACTCAGAAAGCATATGAAATATGAGGGCATGCAGAAAGATATCCATCTGCTCTGCAGCAGCAATACGAGTGTGCAGAATCAGGAATACACAGATTTGTATTTTGTAAAATTGTCTATTTGCTGGTTTCCACCTCTCATTTTCATGTTGAATAAAAGACCACCTACGATAAGCAGTCAACTGTTGTAAATATTTGTAACTTGGCTTAACTGGAGCTATTTTGGTATGCTACAGAAAAGAAACTGGTCCTTAGAACACTGCATAAATAAGAAATATAACAATAATAACATGTAGGAAATTAAACGCTCAGTGTAGATAAGCACAATGGTAATTAAATAGAAATTATGCAAATAATGGAGGAAATCAGTTAACTAGATATATACTTAATAAAGACATTGCAGAAATGACCACTGCATCGCTTCCTCATCAGAGGTTGGAGGAATCGTTGTTACAAGTAAAATGTCAAAGACTAAGACACATCCAAGTTTATTGATACCATCAACAACTTCAGTGGAGCTGTTCTGATTTATACCATTTTGAGATCTCATTGAGAAGCTGAAGTGTCAAAGATGGAGTTTGCACAAACTGAAAATCCACAGTAGTTTTGTTCAGTGATGTCTGTGCTCTTTCCCAGGTGTGAATTTTCCCCCAAAGCCCCCTGCCATGTCTTTAGTGTTCTCAGCACTGATACTTGCTGAGAAGTGCCTCCAATCTGTACATAACTGATGCAGTAAAAATAAATAATAGAAAGAAATCATAGTCATTCCTGAATTAACTTTGGGTTTCCTTTTAACATTCATGTTTAACAAAATGCCTCTTCTTGTAAGGAGAATTGCTTTTCTTCTTGTTTTAAATTAAATTTCTTCAAACAGAGAAATGTTTTCTGTTTCTGTTGAAGTTGAAGTTGAAGCAAAGATGACAAAATGCACTGCCTAGCTTTTTAACAGGAAACCTTACATTTGAAAATACCATTCTGAATAGAATCTGGGAATTTGTACATGCTCATTCATCATAAAGGCCATGAAAGCAGTACGCTCCATTCCCGCCTGGAGAGAAGGAATGACCTGTCCCATTAGTGATATTACTGCAAACTGTAACTAAACATAGGGTATTTCTGAAGCCTACTACCACAGTCCATTAAAACACAAACAATTCTTTCCTCATGAAGGCCTGCTCTGGAACAGGAGGATATATGTCACCTAGCTGGCAAGCTGGCAGAGGGATCCTTCACTTTGTCTGTTGTCACTAAATTTGTTTTGCATCTTTAATGGAACAAACAAAAACTAACCAAGAAAATCATTAAGGTTAAGTCTGCTGTGCCAGAATCACTGTTCTGCTAGAAAACATGTAGGGGTCTGAAAATGGGAAGTTGAAAGTGTAGAAGATGGGGCTATTGGCTGATGCAGCGGGTAACATGCAGGTTGGATAAACCAGCACGTGGTGGGGGTTGCAGTCCCAGACTTTCTGGTGTCTCTGGGTGTGACAGTGACAACTCAGTTTGTCCATGCCTTAGTTCATCCAGCTGTAATAATGATTGTCTTTCTATCAGAGGCAGATGAAGGGCTCTGGTTAGTTCATTAATGCACATAAAGACTTTTTAGCATCTCCTGAAAGCATCACTGTCATTTACAAGGCACACCATTCTTGATGTCAAATTAACTTGCAGCAACAAAGGACTGGGCTGCACACCTCTGACATACTACATCTGTAAAAGTATGTGCATGCAGAGACTGCACATGTTTTGTGAAAAAAAAAAAAAACCAAAACAAAAAAAACAAAGAAACCACAACCCTACCCTCTCTTCAGCCCCATCTATTAATTAATTTTTTTTTTTAAAGGATTCACAGACAGAGTAGCAGGGAAAACAGCCTATCTGTAGTTCTCCATTCTGATGAAATGCTGACTCTGTCTCTGATAATTCAAGTGAAAAAAAAAAAAGGGGGGGGGAGCGGGGGGGCTAGTGAGCATCGGAACTGTTACTTAGCATATAAAATATGTTTTCCAGAAAAAAAAATCATTTGATGAGACAACTATTCAATATATAGATAAACATCTTCCACACCTGTCTGTATGCACGTGGGTACACACACCTTTGTATAACTGAAAAGGTGAAAAAGGATTGGCAAAAGACAGCTCAGGTGGTGAAGAGGATTACTGATATCAAGGGTCTCTTTATATATTAGTATCACACTAATTGTGATGCTCACAGCATTGTAAATCATCTTGCCACATCAAGCTGAATGAAAAACTTACCAAAAAACCCAGAGAGACAGGAGAGATGGGACATGTTGATTTTAAAAAAACCCCACAACCTTTCAAAGAAGCGTAAGGGTAATCTATTAAACTGCTAAGCTTATTCTGAATCAGCTGAGCTATTCTGATTTCCAGCAGGTGAATCTGGTCCCTAAAATTAGGAAGGTGGGATTTTGACAGCCTTTTCCTTTTATGAAGCCCAAATTATCAGTGAGCCTAAAGTTTGCGCCTGCAAGTCCACCCTCAACACCTTCAGCCGTGGGCTTAGCTTGCTGGACTGAGCCCACAAGCACTAGACCAGTCTGACAGAGCTCCCCACAAAGGTACAAGGCTGATCCATTTGAAAAGCACATCGACTTTTTTTGCTGCTGACCATGGGCTCAAAATGCTCCCTTCGGGGAGGGGGACAGGGCAGTCACCTCCTCTCTTGCTGCTCCACTGACCAGCATGATCCGATCCAGAACTGATGGAGGACACACCTTTGTGAAAGGAAAATAACCCAGAAATACTGAGACACAATCCATGTACCATGGATAACTGTGCCTCTATAAAACCACCCGAGGACATCAGAATGAGAACATATGTCCTTTTCCTCCAAACGTATCCTCCAAATATTTCATTTGAAGGAGAATTGACTCTTTCAGAAGTAAAGTCTCTATCTACCCTCGTGAGTCCAAACATCAGTAGCACAGTCATTCATAGTTTGCCTTAGCAGGATCACATGTAATGCAAGCAAAATAGTTGCATATTTTTTCTCATTTGCGAAGCAAAACATTAAGGAAAAAAATCTCATCTTTCTTTCTTCCATCCTCTTCAGGTCCAAATATGATAGGGGGTGAAGTATCTATTTATCAAAATCCCTGAACTACTGCGTAATTAACTTGAAACAAACAAGAAAGAGATTTTCCTGTGATTTTGTATTACAATCAAACTAAGTATTAAAGGAAACAGTGTGAGGAGAATATGCAGTATGATAAAAGTTAATATTCTAGAAGATAATGAGATGTAAATTGCTAGTTGAAACAATACCTACAGGCCCAACTCTTCAACATTTTTTTTTCCTTGCCAAAGATAGGAGTATTTTTATGTATTAATAATCATTTTCAGTTCTTGAGCTCTTAGCAGGCCAGATACTCATCACCACACCACAGACTTCCTGAGTTTCCTTTTAAGTTCTGAAGTATGATGTATTTCACATACTGTACAGTTCGTCAGGCATCAAATAATGACAACGTGGTTGGAGCAATAGTTTGAACTCAGAAATCAGCTTTCAGGCAAAACTAAATAGTCGAGAAATTATCCTGTTCAAAGTGTGTCCCAACACATTGTATGACTTTTGCCCTGCACGTTAGCCTAATGTTTAGGGAACAAGACCATAAATACTCAAATTCCTGTTTCAAAAGAGCAAGTGTTTCTTATGGGCAAGAGATATAATTTAGGCATTTTCTGCATTTCAAAAAGGATTTAGACATCTGAGCTAGATAGAGCCTTCTTTCTGGCCTAGAAGTGTACTCTAGGGACTAAAGCACTGGATTTTAACTCAGAAGACTTGCATACTGGGTGACCTTGGACTTGATAGCACTTTCCTAGGACAACCTTACCTCATCCTTTTGCTCGTCTCAAGACAGCTACCTCCAGAGTCTTATATTCCTCCTAGGTCTACGCACATAGCTCTGCCTTCTTTAATTGTCTGGAAGATCACATATCTGTCAAAGTCCTGCGATGCAGTCATTTTGATTTCAATCAGTTTTGAAGACTGATGACTTACTGTCCACCAACAGCTGCGTCTTCCCAAATGCTCTTGATCCTACGCAAGGAGAATCACAATAGTCCAGCCGGGCAGTCTGCCACAGCCATAGGTGAATGTGTCACTCCTCCTTGGCCTCAGATCCACTCAGTGCCAGGTCCTCTGTTGTTGATGGCTAAAAAAGACCTTCCCTGGTTCTTTTGCTGGGGTCCTGTCATTCAGAAGCAACAAGTCTAACTTCACTGTGAATTGCTTTAATGAGGTGCAGCACAGTTACAGGTACATTAGACATGGTCTCACTGGCTCCTTAATTTGCATTCCAAGACAGCTGGGATAAAACACTATCTGCACTTGCATGTTTTGTGACTTAGTGTTTGCAAAGTGCTTTATGACCTCTGGTGCTGCACCACCACTGTTCTTGAAAAGTGCTGCCACAAACAGAAAATGGCATTTTTCTTTTCCAGTCACTTGGGGACAGGATAATAGCTGCAACTGCATCTTTGTGTGTGCAGAGCATCATGCAACAGCCCTCCCATCTGGGATGCTCTCAGCATTAATAAGAATAAGTTGTTGCTTGAAAAGAGCCTTGCCTGCCTGTTTTTTAAGCATGGCTTCTGTTACCTGTCTGAAAATATCTCCTAACTGCCAGTCTGAAATCTGTATCTCGACAAAGGGTTTCTTCTCTAAGCAAATATAATAATCACCAATGTCAGGATGACCCAAGCAGGACTTTCAGCTAAAAATTGTGTTCAAATGCCGTTTTCTGGTGTGCATACCATGGATGAAAGAGTTCATTTCTGTAGGATTGAGAGATTTTTTAATCTTGCAAAGGAAGAGATGAACTTCTTATTTTAAAATGAATGTTATGCAGCATTGTCCTCTGGACAATTGCCACTCTCTCTACTACAGACAGATGGTTAACTATGTGAAAGAATATATTCATTTTCCTTGGTGTTCCAGACACTGGGCTGGTAGGAAAACTAACACAGATATGCAGAAAATAGAAAAACTAAAAGGTTACTCTGTCCTGAAGTCTGATTAAAAGGGGGGGGGGGGAAATCTACCCATGTAGCAGTCAGACATTTCAGGTCCAAGTTCTGGTGAATATTGTTGTGAAAGAATTTTTTTTAAATGAATTTAGGGTGAATCTTAAAGGTTTGAGTTTACAAAGCCCAAACGTAGAAAAAGTCTTGCCACTTAAATTCTGATAGAAAAATGTAGAGGTAGGAGACATTGCTTTTGACATGGGTCAAACTTTTCATTCAGACTTGGTTGATATTTTTGTATAAATAAATAAGTAGAAGCCAAAAGGAATGAAAGATCAAATCATTCTGCTTTAAATGCCACAAATAGAATGTTTTGACCCCGTTTTCAGATTTTATTTCAGTTTTTGAAGTTTTTTTCAGTTCTGAAGTTAGAGACACTATGTTGAAGTGGTTTGCACAGAACAAATTAGCATTTTCCAATGGGAATAAAGTTTCTATCACTTCTCTTTAGAGATGAATCGTTACCATAAGATGACTGCCATCTTAGTCAGTGCTGGGGACAGAGATAAATATCTCCAGTTGAAGTCATAAGTCTCTACAGTAGGAACCGTAGCACTGGCCATCATGAGCTTTGGCTATAATAGTTTTCCTGTATCTTATTTTGGGTATGTGAGGGACTGACCAGTGATTTAGTGACCTCAGAACAATGCAGTGGTGTTATTCCAAGCTGGTGAATGGAAAGGGTTTCTTTGATCAGAAGGGCTGATTGAGAGATCTTGGTGGATTAAATAAGGTTTGCTTCATCCCAGAGAAACTCAGTAAAAAACACCTTACCAGAATGCATTAATTTGTCTTCATTTTGACATGCCATTTCATTAGGTTTTAGCAAGGAGATTAGAAACTGAGATGGGGGAAAGAAGCAGCTTTGGGATTGGTACCTCAAGATGTTCTCTACCTGTGGCTTTCTACTGCTCTGCCATCTGTGCAATGGGGTAGTCAAGAGTCTTTTAATTCTGGCAATCAAGACACATGCAAAGACTAATTTGGAACTCAGGCCGGAGTAAGGATATGGGTCAGTTCATGAATTATTTGTTTATTTGTTTGCTTAATGTGTGTAATCACCATAATTCATAAACAGCTGGGCTTTACTGACACATCTTATGTGTATATACATACATATATATGTGTGTGTTTCTTTAAGAAACAAACTAATAGTTCTCCCTTGTGATTTAATCAGAGCTTTATAATTACACATGAATGACTAGGGATGCCAGTAATTTTAGGGGGGGAGCTTCATCATCTTGAGGGCTGTAGCATGAAGGTTTTCCCCATACAAGTGTGGAAAAGATTAAAAAGGATATGATTTGTCATCTTGCCTTGAACTTCCCCTTTCTCCTCCCCAGTAACAGCCACGAACTGCACTGCTGAAGTATCCATCGCACATTCATCACTTCTTTCCTCTGCACCAGGAAGCTTTGCAGCCTTCAGCCACCAATGCGATTCCAGCCCCCGAGGTGCTGTTAGTCACAGGTGACAGGAACAAGACCCTTGGGCAGAGGAGTTGTTGGGTCAGCGCTAGCATGGGTGTGTGGGTCAGTGCTAGGTTAGACTCCACAAGCACTGGCTATCCCCTCTCTGCTCTGCTGACACCTTGCATGTTACTGCCTTGACTTCCTGGCTGGAACATGTTAATGATGACATTTACTCCTGTCTGTTTTGACAGAGAGATGCAGCAACAGAGGTGGTACAGGGAATTCCTGTGAATTTAAGGGCATGAGGTCAAGCTGAGCAGTGGCCTTGAGATATGGCCGATCCCTTTCTCCTCTCTTCTTCCCCCATACAGCCAGTCGCTTGGGCTCCAGAGAGGAGGGTAGGACACAGATATGATGGCTACAGAAACTGCAGGCCATCTCCAGGCAAAGCTTCTTGTCTTTCAACTTTTTCTTTTAAGGTATCTTTCGGATGTGTCTTTTGTGGCATTTTTATTTGGATGTATCTTTTGATAATACTTGTTTTCTTGCCTGTGTGTACAGCACTTTGACCTTAGCTGTGGCCTGCTGGCATAAGTCAGAAACAGAGCAAAAGACCAGCCCCTCGCTCCCCCTCAGCACCCTGTTGCTCTTGCTGAGCCTCTCCATCTGCACTGATACACGTTCTGCCCATCTCTAGTTCAGAACAGACGGAGCTGTAGCAAACCTCTGTTTCTGCCTCTGGCTGTATTTCTGCGGGCTGTGATCATCTCAGATCACACACACGCAAAGGTCAGGCGGTGGAACACCAAACCCTCCCAAAGCCCAAGGGTGCTGCAGGTGTCAGCATTGACAGGCCAGCGTGCTGCAGGATAGCCCTGATGCCACAGCAGGACACAGAGGAGAGCTGTACTGCTGGATCTCTCTCTGATGAGAGCTAAAAGCCAGCTCCTTGCTGGTACTGAACATTGCAAATCCCACATGCTTTCTTTCATCAAAGAAGACATGTAGAAATGCCTATCTCCCAGCTGCATTTACCAGCTTAGTTTTTCTAGATGAATTATGGCGGGGGAAAGACCTTATGTGATGTGAGTATGGTTCAGAGAGGGAGGCTGGAGCCCTCTGTTCTAACCCACATCTCAGCTCAGGCAACTAAACATCCTGTCCTAAAACATTAGCACATATAAATCCACCTTTTTCCAGATTGGTGCCAAAATTACAATGCCAAAACTCTGGATATGAATGTTTAGGGAGCTGCTTTAGAGGCTAAAAATAGTCAGTGGATGGTTTGCCAGTGGTGGAAGTGGAGCAGGGGTGTTACCCCCATCTGTAAGCTCTGACATTAATTAGCCATTGGAGGGAGACAGAGAGCTGTGTTTCTTGCACTTCCCCATGGTGCTGCAGAGGCAGTTACTCAATATTACCCAGCTGCTCAATCCAGATATTGTTTTGTTTAGCAATGGATAAAGCAACTTCTGAGCAACTCCTGCCACCATGGGGATGGGACACCTGCAGCCACTCATGCCGACAGGCATGGGACTGGTCCCCAGTTCAGGGGACATGTTAGAAACACCAACTAATGCACATGCATTGCCCACAGAAATGTGAAATAAAGCTACCTCTGGATACACAGGGCTGGCTTTTGCTCTCCACAATGGTTCGGGTAATCATGGAAGGCTCAAACTACAAACAGACACTGAAGCTCGACTTGCTTACTTGCCATGCCCGTTCAGCTAAAGCTCCTAGGTCATGTCTTTCTTTAATCTATCATCCAAACAGAAGCTTACACCCTCTCCTTCCCCAATACATTTCAACTTTCTGTTGCAGAAGGGGGAGGAAAGAGCTTCCTAATAAACTCCTCTTTCTTGTCACCTGTGTATCTCTGCGAAGGTAAATCCATAGCTTAATGTCCACCATGCCAGCAGTTCCCTGATCCCATCAAATCCCTTCTGTGCCTCTATTACCCTGAGTGCTATGCCAGGGAAAGAGCATTTCCAAAAAGCAAGACAGGAAATCCACAACCCATAGAGAAACTTAAAATTGTGGCTCATGTCATTGGAAAATGGCAAATCTTTGATCTTCTTAGACTATTCACACACAGGGGAACTCAGAGATTAGTGTACACTGCTCAGCTGAGGCTGCCCTCACCTGAAAGTTGTTAATGCAGGCAATACACTAAATGGAAGGTATATCAGGGACAAACCGAGCTAAGGTGGTTATAAATCTCTTAGACCAAAGAGCATGCATTTAGTCCGTAACATGGGTAGTGGAATTCAGGTCTGTCTGTACACACACACAGAGGTGTCTTTTAAGCACTATCATCTCACAATTTTCTGAAATTATTTTCCCAAGGATTCTTTTGACATGCAGTGTAAGGCAAGGGACCCACTCAGTCTCATCATAATTCTTTCTATCAAATCTGTGAAACTGCCTGAAGTGTGGGGCAGTGGAGAATCAACAAAACTTGCCAAAATTTGAGACCAGACATACAAACATTAAACTCCAAATATTTCTGCCATTGTATTTGAGTGGTTTAATTCACCACAGGAAAAAAAAAAATGTTAAGAAGGGGAGATATCAGAAGCTGAACATATTGGAAGGTAATATAGAAGGGAGGGAGGTCATAGTCTTGATAAGATTACCTGGTAAGTTTGCAAAATGTCCCTCTCTTTCAGTCTGTGCTGTCCCTTTAATGTTGCTTTTTGGATCAATATGAAATGGGGCAGAGCACTCAAACAGGTTCCAGCTGGGGATTCATGGAGGTAATCTAGTTGCTGGGAGAGTAGCACTGCATTTCGAATTGCCCTCAATGGTACACCCCTGCATTAAAGTAATCACACAGGACTTGAGCTAAACAGGCAAAATTAAGAGGAAAAGCAATATATATTCTTTATATGAAGGCTTTACTTATGCTCAAACAATATTGTACACAAGATTTTAATGAGAAAAATAATGTTTCTGTTGTAAAACAGCAACACAAATATTCAGGAAAGTAAGAAAAGGACTTTTCTGCCTCTAGGGTTGGTTTCTGCTAAACAAACACACCTGAAAATGTTTCAATCCCCCTTTTCCACCTGTGGAACACAGGCAAGGTGTCTCAGGGCCAGAGTCTGAACTGGCAGAAGCCAGGACAGCTCGGCTGACTCTGGGGGATAGTTTGATTTTCACCAACTGAAACTGTTACAGGTAAAAAAATGGCTTGAACAGTGAAGGCCAAGAGGTGACAGATAATTGGTTGTACACATGTGAGGGGCTGAATGACCAAAACTGACCTTTAGGCTGAATGACCAAAACTGACCTTTTCGGCTGCTCATACATTGTAGTCTACTGATCTGAATGTAGATTATGTAGGCTGGGAAAACAGAGGACTTGGGGGACTGGAAAAAGAGGAGGCTGTTCAAAAAAGGGTTCCCAAAAAGAAGTGGTTTCAGAGGGAGGAAGCGGGGCCAGAAAGAAGGTGAAGATCCCTCTGGAGGAAAGATGCGGGATGTGGGGAAGATCACGGAAATGAGAAAGATGAGTGGAGGTGAATGCTGGGAGCCAGTCAGTGACCCTGGCTGGTAACGCCACTCCCCGTGGGGAAGGGAAGTTGAGACCTGGTGAATGCAGTGCTGGGGGTGAGTGATCATGTGAGTGTATGTAAGAGATAAGCACGTAAGGTAAAAGCTCTAATCTCACTTGTTCTTAAATAAATGCCAGTATTCAGATTTACTGTGGGCTGTGGTTTACTCTGTCTCATCTGAGTCAAAGGCCCAATCCCACTCACTCGTGATAATTTCATTGTCCTGTATACAGCTTAGCAAAAGTTGCTTTCCTTCCAAAGTTGTCCCAGTCCCTGTGAAAGGGATGAGTTTAATTGATAATGCAGCTCACAGCCCAATATTGAACTACACAGTCTATCAGAAACACACCAGTTAAGTCTTTTTCTTTCCTTATGTGTCCTCTTTGGGCGGTTTCACACTGATGCAATTCATTGAAAATCAAAATAAGTACGAGCCTACACGGGAAAAATTGCATTTGAAGGTTTCCCAGAGACTCAGTGGTGACCAGCACTGAGAGATTACTTTATCAGCCTTGAAAGAAATATTCATCACCGTTTTGGCAGCTTTGTCATTCAAGTGGCAGGAAGAATTCGGTTTTCCATTCAGCAGGTGCTAATACAGTTATATCAAATCCTAAGCATGGGAGAAAATAACCCACACATACTTATACATGCACAGTGCTCCTTTCTTCAAAGCTCAGCAGAGGAAGGGATCTGACCTGAAATGTCACAGCCAAGTTATTATTTCATGCCCTGTAAACATGTGCCAGAGGATTGCGTCTTCCCCTCAGGCAGGAGAATGGAAAATATCAGGTCCCCACTTGCTAACAAACCTTAGGAGTCAGTGTGCTTCTCCCTTAAAACACCAAATCTGCTGGGGAGATACCTGGGAGGCTTTTCACAGCTTCCCTTCAGTCCTGCTAAAGGTGTGACTTTAGACTGAACATTGGCACTACTGGGAAGAACTTAAGATTTCTTTAGGAGGGACAAGAACTGAATTGAGTAGAGGCCACCAGAGGAAATGACACTTAAATGAGGGACATTTGCTCTTTCCAGAGGCCTAGCCCTTGATTTGTCAAGAAAATGTGAGCTTGTTGGAGAATAAAAACATTTTCTTGCAGACAAAGGGATCTGAATGAGATACCAACACACACTTGATACGAAGAGGCCCTCTTCAAATTTCCCTTACCTTGGCTCTAATACTGTAGGAACACTGCTGTTTATGTATGATTATTTTAAAGTGAACTAAGAGACATTTTAGCTTTCTTCAGTTTGTCGGGTTACATAGACAGCGGAACCATCCAAGCACTGAGAAGCAAAGGATCCATCAGAGTGGTTGGGATGGCCAGATAAGAGCAGGAAAAATTACAACCTTCCCAAGACAAGTTGTTCCTCTCTGTGAACCAGGGAAAAACGTCTTTAAGCTGCAGAGGAGGAAAAAAGACAGATATTTCTCACATACTGAAAGGTAATAAATTGAAAGGGCCTGATTTCTTACAGCAAACCGAAGTAATCTCTGTTTAACTGTATCAGCTGCAGGACTGGGTCCTGGAATCAGGGTTATCTGATAGCCTTAAAGTTTCTGATAGTAATTCAGTGTTGATTACAGAAATAACAGAGGACAAAGGAACCCTCCAGCTGAGAGACACAAAGAAAGATCAAGTTTAAGCGCTGCTATTTCTCACATAAAGTTTTGA
This sequence comes from Charadrius vociferus, assembly GCF_000708025.1. Taxonomy (NCBI): domain Eukaryota; kingdom Metazoa; phylum Chordata; class Aves; order Charadriiformes; family Charadriidae; genus Charadrius; species Charadrius vociferus. The sequence continues at coordinate 3,399,357 of NW_009647731.1, read as the reverse complement.
TGGATTGTACACAACTCCACCTCACATTTTCTCATTGTTGACTTCCTTCTGAAGGAACCACTCCACATTGTGTGTATTCATGGTGCTTTTCCTGTTGAAAACACTGACCTGTGGCAAGTTGAGTCCACGAAACTTTGAAAGGCCCTTCCCCCCTGGGTGAAAGAGACTCAAGCAAGGCCAGAAATCAATATAATAGAGTTGAAGAAATGAAAACCGGAGATTCATATACCTGATATGATTATTTTTCTACTCAAGTGTATCTTTCCTTCAGATAACCCCAATCCACTTACCTACATACCTTCTTGAAAATGTTACCCAGAGGCAGGAAAAGCAGAAGGTCAGTTTTCCTACCCCCTTTGTATTGTACTCATAATTGATATTTTTGCCATTTGTGTCTGCTTGCAAAATTGTCCATGAAGCTAATTTGTGACACTGACTTTATTTCATTCAAAATTGAACTGTAAATCTCTTCTATCAAAAATACCTATACTAGAACAGACTACTTGTGCATGTGACTTCAATATTCCAAATTTTCATTGAGCTGGTTAGCAACAGCAATCAATTATTATTATTGTACATAGTTAAAACATAGACATCTAAGCTGTAGGTTAAGGAATAAAGCTGAACATACCCACGCTTTCTATATTAGTGACATTTTACTAGGACTGGTTCTTAGTAAGAGTTTTTAATAAAATGTTTTTAATACTTTTTCCCTTTTTCCCATTAAAATGGGGGGAGCTGTCAGTTATAAGATACAGTTATCTCTAAAATATACAAAGATGTATCACGCTTTTTAAAAATTACATTCCAGCAAAACGTGCATTTTAGGAAAGATGACATCTTCTAGATATATTAGTATGTCTCCGGTCTTCCATGTTGCTCTTTCACCTTTCTGAAAGACAGACTCTTTCTGCATTTCTGATTGTATTTTACCACAACAGACAGAAATAATATAATCTGACAAGTTGTCCCTGAGCTGACTTCTCTACACACTAAATGATCTTTGCAGTAGATGACATTCGACAACATAGATAACTTTAGCACAATAAAGAGATGTGGCCAGAGTCTCCAAAAATATAAATTAGTATACCTCCAGTGAAGAAAAAAGAGCTAAGTCAATTTATATGAGCAAAGAAGCTGTGTGATACAAAGTCAGGTTGGTTAAATTACTATTGTCTTGAACTATTTGCTGTAGCCTAAGAAAATAAATTTATTTGTGTTTATTGTGAATACCTTTTCAGTACGACTCTGCGCACTAAATAAAATATTTATAAGAGGTCTAGAAGACTTTCATCATATTCTGGTTGGATAGAGCAGAGAGTGTTCCAACACTGTGAGCCAGGCAGCAACACTTCAGCGCAATCGTTGTTTGCCTCCTGAGGTGACTAATATCACCAGCAAAGCTTAAGTGCAGTGATGAGAGCAGCTGTTGTTTTAGCAGCCAAATTGTGACAGGGGGCAGTAGCACGAACTTCATGGAATCGTTTAAGCTGGAAAAGAGCTTTAAGATGATCAAGTCACACTTTTAACCTCGCACTGCCAAGCCCACCACTAAACCATGTCCCTAAGCACCACATCTATATGTCTTTTAAATACCTCCAACTTAATTCTGTCACTTCTTCCACATGCTGTTTAGAAGGGCTTAGTAGAATGCTCAGGGTGTGATGTGTTAAAGCGTTGCCCTAAAATTCAATGAGACATGCCTTAGTCATGTTTCTTTTCTAAAGTCTTACACTAGATAGATGGTACAACAGAAAAGTACAGTTTGTTTGATATGCAGGTGATAAAGCACAGGTAGCAAGGAGCAGCATGCAATCAGGGTTATACACACCCAAGGGACGTTTAGTGTCAGACATTGTGACTAGCAGGAAATTGTTATGGACCAATAGATGTAGTCCATTTGATTAGTTTATACTGGGAAAAGCTGTGCATTACTTATCCAAAACTCTGAAGGTCTGGAGAGTCCTGGCACAGAGTCAATTACACATGTTCAGACAAATGGCCTTGTTGTATGCTTACTGGCTTCCAAAAGGTTAAAAAGTGTGCCCACTGTGTAAGACAGACAAATGTTCAACCCTTTTGATCACCAAGAAGACTGTGTTTCGCTTCATGTCATACAAATCCAAAAAAAGATCAATCCAGAGCTGAAAGCATTCACAGAGCACCTAAGTTACTATGGTGTCTATATCCAAAATCACATAGGACAATGCTATAAGCACCATGATGTTACTGATGTCTTTAGTGCAAAAGGGACAGATTCTGGAAGAAATCTGGGGTGCAACTTGACATTAAACCCACGGTGGAGCAACTCAGCCGCTCTACCTCTGCATTGAAGAGTCCTTTCTTCCTTTTACCAGCTTTTGCTTTAGCCCTGAATTGCAGGCTAACTCTGCAGCTACAAAGGGACTTTGGGATATGAACAGTGTTACGGAGTTTACATGAAAATCAGTCTTCTTTAACAAAGAAAAGGAAGAATGTTCAAAAAAAATCTCTAAAGAATCTGATAAAAACCACAGTCATAAAACTTTAAGGCAGGATCTAAGCTCTGGGCAGATGACTGTTTAGACAGATAAGAAGTCTCTGAAAAGACAAGTTCAGCCAGGGAATTCCCTTTAACTTGATATTGATAGTATTATTGTCAGGAAAATAAGAAATAACGAACGGAAAAGTCAAAAGCACAGAGCTAAGAAGCGTATCCCCCAAAGCTAGAAGGCTGCTTCCTTTCAGACTCCTCTAAATAGTCTCCGAGATCAGAATATGATTTGAATTCTAAAAAACCTGTTAGCTAGATAGAGAAATTCAAACCACCTCTTGCAGCAAATGAGCAGGATGCAGTCAGATGTGGAACACTGGCCGGGGTCAGAAGGCAGTTAGACAAAATCATTAGGTTTAACCCACAGAAGTCAAATCTCATGGTCAATTGAGTCCACTGACTTTGCCTCTGCAAAGCATTTTCAACTGATTAGATCAGGCCAAGAAATGACTTGCAGTATTATCTTAGTCTTCAAGCTACAGAAACCCTGAGAGTAAGGGATGAAAATTGAACTGTGCTTACTGAAACAGGAACTGTGAAGGAAGGTAAATAATATTACCAATAATTAAGACTTTGAAAGCTATATGGTTATGCAAGAGAAAAAAATAGAGAGAGAAAAGCTGCTGTTGTGACTGGAGCTGCACAAAGACTGGCTTTGTTCCGGGTCGGAAGAACATCTGAAAATTTTGAAATTTTCCAGGGAGGAGAGGTCTACCTGGTGGCCAAGAAGAACAAGGGGTCATTGTTTGGGGTCTTCACAAATGTTCCATTCCAAGAAAACACAAATCATTTATGTCTGTTTTTATTTGAAACGGAATAAAAACCCAACAACAAACAGTTAAGTGGGCAAGTGGTGACTTCCAAATAAATAAAAAAATTTCACAACTTTTTAAAAGAGATGTCACGTTCTTAGAATCTTACTCTTTCTTCATTCAAAAGGAAATTAAACTGAGTCGAAGTACCTCAAATTCAGTAGAATAAAAAATATTCACATGGTCTGACTGTGGTTCCATCACATTTCCTATGGTAGCTTTAAGAGTAATACCCATTAGATCCAGAAGTTGGCATACACATTAACAGCTTTCAGAAGTGGTATCTTTAAAGGAGATAAAGAATACTTAGCTATTTTTGGAAGGCATTGGATACAGCTGTATTTCTGTAACTAAGTTTGTATCCTTTGCATCTCATGTCACTGATACGTATGCTAAACAGGAGTCTAGTTATATGCATAACGAGACATATGCAAAAATATTGCAAAATATTAATAAAGCCTTTGAATTTTGCATTGCGAGTGGAGTATTCCAGCATCCTTGATTCAAGCCCAGCATACTGCAGTGACTGATTCTCAGGCAAAACTACCTTGAATCACAAGTTAAAATATAGTCGACATAGAATGAGAATGCAATATGCAATCTCAGTGAAAGACGAAGTATAGAGGACAGGACTGCCTAATTGCACCAAAGATTCTGCAGTTCAGTGGCATGGCCTAATTTTGTCAGTGGCACACTATTTGAGAGGAAGACTCATTCACTGAAAGAGCCAATAGTTCACAGTGAAAAGGATTTTCCACCTTTTAAAGTGCTCTTTGGTATCCTTCAGGCCCAGGTCAAGTCTCTACTCCATCACTAGCTCTTACAAGCCGTTAAAGACAGCTTTATAAAACAAATTTGCTCCCATTCATTTCTGTGAGGGTCAGAGAAAACAGGCATTTCATTTAAAGGGAATTTAAGAGCCCATTTCTTTTCTGGAAAACCATCTACTTCTACATAGAAGTTAGGAGGCCAAATGAGTTTCATTGCATGCTCACTTACTGTAGGCAATAGAAGTCAAATACAGACCATGAGCAAAAACAATAACAAAAATTATATTTTGAGGAGATTAGCAGAAAGAAATCCCTAGGAAAATGCATAGTGCATCATGTTACATTCTGGGAGAAGAGCCTAAAACGAGGGCAGAAATAAGATGAATTTACATTCCCTTTATGCTCACTCCATTTCAACAGACATTGAGCAGCAAAAAGGCCCTGAGGTATAAATTAGAGCAACAGCTGTTTTTAGCTTGCAACACCTCATGTTAAGCTGCCTGCAGACTTCCGTGAAACTCAAGGTACCTCAACAACTATTTCAGAAATGTTTAAATTCATATTTTGCCTGGGAATATGCGCCCAAATCCCAAATAATCTCCTGCAGGTGCAAACTCTGCCCCACGGAGCCATCACCAGTCATGTACTTCTCCCCCTCTTCCCCGGCCTTCACCGCTTTTTGGAGAAGGCCTTTCCCTTCATCAAGAGCAACTTCTGCTTTGGGACTCACTCCTTTACTTCCTAGCTTTTCTCAGGTGGCATGGTGCTTGCCTGTAGCCTATTTTCAGCTCCAACAGGGGATGCTGTCCTTCCTTCCTTTGTGCTCCTCCCCTTAGAAAGGCTATGTAGGTGAAGACACCTTTCACTGCTCAGCAAGGGACAGGGTCGCTTTTGTTCATTCTTCTCCTAATGACTGTATCACCTAGGACAGAGTTAAACGTCTCCCTCCTAACAATAGTATTCAAAGGGAGGTTTGAACTGAATGCAAGCCTGCTTTAGCAAAGTATCTTCATTGACAGGGAAGAATCGACTAGTTTTGTATCAATAGCCCATATTATAGAAGACCTGGATCACAAACATCAGATAACACTGAAATTAAGTAGCACAATTGCCACATCTTATCTCTGTTTGGTTTCCTTCTGATCAGTCACACAAAGATTACCAGAGAAAGCCACAGGCTTGCTCAAGCAGAAATCACGAAGCAGGGTTAAAATTTCTGCATATTTCCAACATCAAAGCAGTTCTGCACCTTGTTTATCTGAACGCAGCCTGACAGGTACGGGGTGCTATGACACCTAAAAATATTGTCCTGTGGAAAACTCCACACAGCTACCCCTTCAAGCTTGCCTTTTGTACTTTATTACAGCTCTTTTACATATTCACTTCCTAAGCATCTCTTAACCATGCTGGCTACTGCACCAGGATATAACTCTTATTGGCTACCCAGAACGCTTTTGCCATGCTTACCTCAGCGCTTCTGCTGCTTGGTCTTGTGATTACTACAACCTGACTTCACAGTTCTCTGTACATAATAATAAAAAACAACCTACACTTTCTAACTGAGCAAAAATATTGTGTCTTCGTTTTCCTTTTCTAAACCAACAGATACTCACTATAGGCTGTCAAGTTAATTGGATAACTTCTATACATCATCTGACCCACAGTGTAATTTGTTTATGTCAAGCAAACAACACAGATCTAAATTTTGCCTGCTTGTGTTTTGTTAAGCAAAAACAGCTTGGGAAGATCACCAAGACCTCCACTCTTGCCCCACGGAGTAGTCCATGCTTTGATGAGTGATTTGAAAGATATGTGGAAGAGGAAATGTCTACATCTTCCCTGGGATGCCACAGACAATCTGGGACAATCCATCATATCGCCAATGTCAATAGTAGCCCTGTCAACAGTAGACCCTTCAAGAATTGTTTCACGTCAGTCTGGACCATGTTTTTTTTCCCCTGCTGCAATATCTCAGGGACTCTTAGTCCATGGCTTAAGACAGAGAAAAGGGAAATTTTCCCCCTTCAGAACCGGCCGAAAGGCTGACACTCTGACTAGTCTGAGACCGCATGGCCCAGCCAGACTGAGAACGTGATTAAACATGACTTAGCTCATAGCTGCAACAGCAAGGAGATTTCCTTTTTGGGCTGTGGTGGTTTTTAGGATGGGATAGTGTCGAGACAGTAGGTCCTGCAGTGCTGTAGCAATGCCACAAGAAGAGGGCAGAGAAAAACAGGTCTGGAATGACAGCAGACGATGCATTTTGGGTTGAGCAGTAATTCAGTGGGAGCCACATAGATATCATCCAGAAGTGAGATTACACTATTGAGCTCCCCTGAAGTTCAAAACTGGAGCAGAAAGGGTGCATCGCAGCTTTAATTACACTATTAAGGTTTCTTTTCAGGAGAATTACCATCCACTCAGGTATTCACAGAAATGGTAAAATCAAGGAATATTTAGGGAGTGGAAGAGTTTTAATACTGGGTGGCAGATCTCTCACAGGCTCTAATTTTATTCTGCATATTAGAAATTGTTCCCAGGAGACACTTGCTCAACACCTGAGAAGCATAATATTAATTGCTTCTCCCCAGTTCCAGTTTTCAGGGTACTCTTGAGTAAAGCAAGAGACCAGAAACAGTATTTTATAGTGGCAAAAAATTAAGCGTACCTGATTTAGTTTCTGGTTGCTCTCCAAATCACCACCATTAGCAGAAGCTATTACTATCTGTGTTGATTCTCCCAGCTTTATTCTTCCTAAAGCCTGAGGCTTTATCAACATATTGTGTAAAACAAAAAGTACAGAATCCAGACACCTCAGTCTCATGCACGTGCAAATACATACACATGCACAAATCATGCCTCTGCACCCCCAAAAATTCCTGACAAAAAAAGAAAAAAAGAAAAAGACTAGCCAAGATAATGTAATCAGTCTCTGACATCCTGAAGTAATCAGCAAAAATCAAGGGGAAAATTAAGCATGCCACTTAATGAATAGGCTTCACCACATCTCGTGGACTTTAAAAACTCAGACTGCTTTTAGACATGAAATTTATGTCTGCTTTAGCCCATCCTTTCTCTATCCATCTTGACAGCTCTGGGTGGATGAAAGTCTCATCAGTTTAAGAGAAGGGGACAGGTCAGAGAGGGCTCATGACTGGCTTATTAGGCTCCGCTTTTTGAAAGCCCCTCTTCACCAACCATTTTCTTTGTGCTCTCTGAAAGCAGAACAGAGATGAGGAACATACTTTGCTACTTCCTCCATCCTTCTAGTTCCTCGGAGGCCATTCAGCTGAGTGCTTCTCCCTGACTGGCTTCTACAAGACTCCCCCGACTGTCATTCATGATAAGTCAGGAGCTCCTTTGAGCACAGCTCTGGTGTGTTGTCCTTCCTACACCTTTTTGAGGTAAATCAGTGCTAATCCGTGAACAGTGAACTAAGGGGCAGAAGAAATATCTGGACTACAGCAGTTAATTCAAATTATCTGTCTTGCACCCACTTTCCTACTTCTCAGCTATTTCCAGTCCTGACGTTGTCCTTCTCTAGCTGGTTAACTCTGCCTGATCCCCATGCTCAAATATTTCAGCTGCTCGTTCACAGCTGTGAACCTCAGAGCATCCTGGGGGACCCAGGGAAGCTGCCAGGGAGCTGAGTGCACTAATGCTTTAGCACATTATCTTCCCTTCACTGAGCAGCAGACCTTGACCTCGTCTCTATTTGCAGCATCTTTGAGATAGGTGCTGTTCCCAAGTCCATGAAACCCAACAAATGGGCCTTGGATCAGGTGCTCAGGCTCAGATTCTTACGGAGGCGGACATAACTCTTTCCTATTGATTTTCATTTGTAGCTGGGTGCCTGTGCACCTGTAAGGATCTGAGTTTCTATAGCATTATGAATTCTCAAAGAAAACAAACCTCACCTCTTCATCACAAATAAGTCAGCACTAATCTTCCCATCAATTGTCTGTATCAACTTACAGAGTCAGAAATGGAATATTCTGGGTTTTCTTCTCTCTAGAAAGGGACAGTTTTCATTAACTTATTTTTCATTTTTTCATAGGAATTCTGCTTTTCTTTAGTATGCAAGTGAATATATATGCATGTATAAACACATGTGCACGTCTACATGTATGTGCAAATACCCAAGCCCTTAGTATTGGTGCACACATCTTTTTCTGAATTGCAGTCATGCTAAACAAAATCCCCCCAGAGCTTTCTCACTACTTCTTTTTACATGTTTGATAGTTTCCCAGGGAATTAGTCTTAGTGCATTATTGGATATGTGTTCTAAATAATTAAATTTGACAATTATGTGGGAGAAATCTCAGACAAAAAGAACTGAAATCTCTGAATTCAAAAAAAAAATAATAGTGGGAAGGTTCTTTTTCTTCCTCTCTAAGATGCTCTGTCCTCCCTTTCTCTCCCATTAAGTGCCATTGCTCATCATGTTGATATGCAGAATCTCATCTCAGCAGGTACATTTCCTTTATTGAAACATTATTTGAGAACAACTTTATTAAAAATTCAGGATGCCAATACAAGATGACACAGTGCATAGCAGCTTGTAACTTGGAAAGCTTTACAGAATTAAACAACATTCAACAGCAGGCAGGATACCGTGTGAATTACGGAAAGGAGCGGTGTTAAGCTGATCCTTGGTGAATAAATTAAAAGTGTTCAGTCACATGGTCAGTAATGAAGATAGGCAGGAGCAGGGATACATAGACAAAAGACAAGAAACTGGGAAGAGGTGGGGAGGGACAGAGAAAGAGGCAAAAAAAACTTCCTTTAGGTTACAGAATGTGCAGAGGCGGCTGTAGGGCTCAGGAGAAAGTGATACCTGGAAAGGCAATGGAGTTCTGCTGCCTTACGGTTTTCTAGCTGACTGAAGGTTATGGTAAAAGGTAAAAACTACCCTGTTTAGATTTGGGTATTGGCATCTAGAAGCAACGATTCTCAGGTCTGCCTTTGGGGGCCACAGTTCACAGCACTTGGACGTCTGTCTCCGGGGAAGGACCTGGTCCCCACAGATTGCTCGGCTACAGCTCTTAAGTAGATTCATTGCATAATGCAACAAAATGTGAGAACCAACAACTCAGTATCAGCAAAGAAAACATATGAAGAATAGCTGGGGAGAAGCATAATGAGTAATATTATTTATAAAGAATGTAATTTAGCTGGAGCCAGAACTGAGTACTGAGTAAACAGGTTTGCAAATAACGTGTTTGAAATAAACTGAGAAAAAAAAATTATCCAAAGCATTAGTAAGCCAAGCCGAAACTTTATGCCCATATCATTTTTTTTAAATGGCCTTTTTTGAAAAATAGGGATGTTCCTAAGAACAATTTAATTGCCAATTAGGGATTTCTCAAGTTTTTGTTTACTGTAGAAAAACAGTCTTCAAAGGATGCTCAGCAAAACAAACCTGACTAATGCCACTTTCTGACCTTTTGAAAATAATCCTTGTGAAGTATTTTTAAAAAGTCTGTTAACAGAAAACAGAAAACTTCAAAAAATACTAAATAAAAATAAAAATATTTCCACATTCTTCCAGAAACAGGGAAACATCCACAGCCTGCTCAAGCTATTGGCATTTGTGCTTTCCTTTTCCACTAGTGAAGACTCCTCTGTGTCCCTTGAAGTTTCTAGGAGAGATGTTCACACTTCCCTAGAATCAAAGAAAAGCTGTCAGCATAGTTTATGTAGCAAATAAAGTTCTGGCATTCTCAAAACTCACCTCCCTCCACCCCAGCAAGCCATCCCATAAATCCAAAGATTCCCCAGTGCCATATGGTCTTCCAGCATATGCCCTTCCAGTGTTTCTATCAAAAGTTTCCACCATAAATTACAGCTTTTTCCTTTTGATTTTACTTCTTTTCCAGACATTTCTCTTACAGAGCCACCATCCTTTGCAGATAGGGACAGAACACCCACCAGGGTCGAAAAAGCATAGGTTAAAGGAGAGGGAAGGAACTGAGTGTGGCCCAATGTATGAAGCATGACTTTGTAAGCTAAAACATCTGGATCCTTTTCCCGGTTCTGCTTATGAACTTCATCTTCTTGTTTTCATTTGTTCTTGTGCTCAGCCTGCAGATCCTTAGGCCAGACGCTTTTCCTCAAGCCTTGTTTGTATCACGCATAGCATGGCAGAGGCTGACATCCTTTAGATGCATCCAATAGGAAAAAATATTAATAACAAGGTTAATACTTATCTAGCTGATGTGTATAGGATGTGATGGCTGCTGTTTTCACCACAGAATATTTCTGCATAAAGTATTTAAGATTATTTTGTTAGGAACAGATGTCCTAGTGTAGAAGTACTTTTTCCATGACAGGTCTGTATCCCATTTGCTAGTTCACTAGTAAGTTGCCATTCAACTCTATGACGGAAATGCCCACCCTTAAAGAACCAAACTGGGAACATGAAGAAGCCACATGGCAGAGGCTGCTAACCAGTGACCCGTGGCCAAAGCCATGCTGAGCACAGGAGGTGAAGGATTCTGGTCAGCCCTTTACTGCGCCCTCAGGTCACAGCAAAGCAGAAGTGAGCCACCACAGACTCATATCTGAGCTAGAAATATAAATGGGCAAGATGGTTCATCAGTCTGTTTTCAAGGAAGCTCTTTTTGAGGACACCTGGACGAACTCAATTAATCTACAAGTTTTGGCCCAGGCTCATAATGAAATATCCCACTTGACAGAAGTTTCAAATAAACTTACGAGTATGCAAAAACTTTGCACCTTTTCTGTACTCATTTTACTTCATTGTTAGATGCAATGGTAACAAAATGACATGAGAGAACGTGTTCTCCATGTATAAATGCTCATTAACAGAGATGAGAAAGCACGAGAAGGCTCAAGAGAGAACTTTGTAATGATTTCCAATCTTTTTTGGAGACCTAAAGCAGACTCTTCCAGAGATAGGCTGTACTCAGACAAATCCATCTTTGTGTCTGGAAAGTCCCCAGTCACAAAACCTCAGAATTTGATGGTATTTGGGAACCTAATTCTCATCTCAAAGTTCAGCTCCTGTTGGAATCAGTGCAATGTGCCAAAATCTCTTAAAGAGATGCATCTTTGTTAGAAAAAAAGGTGAATGTGGCTCTGATCTCTTTTACACAGTCCCATAGATAGAACTGATACACTCTTAGCTGCAAGTTCTTTGCTCCCATCCTCCTCAGCATACAGTAGGTGGTTTGGGGTGTATTTACAGAAAGAAATCCGAGGAGAGGTGACCTGGGCACAAATAAAAGAGATTTCTGCACTGCACTTCTGCAGCTCTGGGACCGTGAAGATCCCAAAATAGCAATTCGTGGCCACTGACTGATAGTCTTCTGTCTGCCTGTAGCTAGCTGAGCAGGGTGACTGTTCTGGAATATTACCTGGAGAATGTCGAGTTCAATAGCTGGAGAGGGTGCAAGGGAGAGCTGGAGAAATTATCTTTAGCAAGAGAGCAGCCAGTGGTCAGCATATAGCTGTATTCCTGTCCCAGACCACAGCAAACTCCCAAACTGAACAAAGAAACACCAAAAAAGCTCAGTGTCACTTCGGTTCCTTTCTAGACTCAGACCCACCCCTGCCTTCCCAGCATAAAGGGGTTCTTTTCTGCGAGAAAGGGAAAAGTTAATGACACAATTCCTCCTGTTCTCTTCTGGATCAGGCTAGCGCAATCTCGACTTGCAATTTAGAAAGCTGTTTATAGGCAGCTGCTTGGCAAAGAGCAGACATCTTTCTTGTAGTCCAATAGATTTAAATATTTAAAGGCCAGCTGCACAGAGCAATGTCCCAGAACATTGTCACTGGGACATGGTGACTCATGCACAGCCGGAGGAACATGAATTGGACTTTCTGCCACAAGATGGGGCTCTGCCTGCCCTGTTTCCCCATATACCCTATTTTATGCTTTGATTCCACTCCTGCATGAAAAATCATTGTTTCCTTGCTTATAATGTGTTTTTTTTTTTACTTCTTGTTTTGCTGTACTGAAGCACATTTATTTTCCATGGCAAGAAAACAACTTTTCTGTCTTGCCCCCAAACAGACACACAAAACTGACAAAGCCTCTAGGATCCCCTTGGTTGAGATAGATGAGCTGTACTTACAGAATTAAAGCAAAACCTTTATTGCAGAGGGAAACGATGCTATAATGCAGCCATCTGTTTCATAGCCTCCTGAAACAGAGAGCATCCGTGCAGCTTTCCTGCTTCTTATTGTTTGAGTGTTTTGCTCCTAACAAGCAGAGGACCAGTGACCAGATTCTGACATTTGGTGCTCACTGGAGAAGCAGGAACAAGCTGAAGCTGACAGAACCGTGTTGGATTTTTATCAGGGAGCGAATAGCAACTTCATTTCATAGGAAAGAAATTATTAGTCCTGTGGTTGTGCCTAGGGGCTTTCGTTGGATCTTCACAATGACTGGTAGTTAACACACATATATGAAGGCAATTTGTTCATGGAGGGTCAGTTGGCTGAAAACTGGGCACCATTTCTTTTGTATGGGAGTGGATAGATTTGAGTAGGATTGCTGGTTTGTACCGACCCCTGAGGAACGCCACTCGTCACTGCTCACCACTTGGACATCGGGCCATTGACCGCAACTCTTTGAGTGCTGCCACCCAGCCAGTTCCTTATCCACCGAGTGATCCATCCATCAAATCCATGTCTCTCCAGTTTAGAAACAATGAGGTCGTGTGGGACAGTGTCAAATGCTTTGCACAAATCCAGACAGATGATGTCAGTTGCTCTTCCCTTTTCCACCAAGGCTGAAAAGCCATTGTAGAAGGCCACCAAATTTGTCAGGGACGATTTGCCCTTAGTGAAGCCATGTCCTCAAAACTGCTTCCAAGCAGTAACAGAAAAAAATGGCAATCATCAGCATGGCCCTTGGAGGATACCTAGCCAAGGCATTCCTCTGAAAGTCTGGCAGCTGTGCCTGCTATGCCTTCCTATACATTATCAAATAATGCAATGTGGACGAGCTGGTTCTTTTCTTGATTTTGCCACTTTACTCCTGTGTGTCCTCTACATATCCCTTTGTTAATCCTAATTGGAAAACAGAAATGATCATATTCATGAAGGTGTTTTAAAGGAATTACAGTCCTTTGGAAGCATAGAGCCCTGACAACCCTCTACATTTCTCATCATCTGTTATACACAGTTACTACTAAATTTTAGCTATAGGAAGGTGACACAGTTTCTTTGAGCAGTTGTGAGCCATTTAGAATGGTTTTGCAGAACACCAGCAGCCTGTGAATTATTGGTCAATGCATGCTACCCTTAGCATAGAAAATAGAGGCCTCTGAATGAGCTCAAATATCATTTGTTTGCTTCCTCACAATTTTTATTTCTGCTGCTTCTGCTTTCATATACTTGTACTTTTTCTCAGTAAATAGAGGAGGCTGCTTATCTTTTAAAAACACCAAAACACCAAAAGAAAAGGTACTCACATATTCCTAAATTTCACTAAAACAGCCTTCAGCACATTTAAAACTTGGAGTCAAAACAAATTTTTTGGATCAGGTCCAGTCCTCTGCGACCTGATGTTGCCTCCTCATACAAGCTCATTATAAACTAGTCAAGGTTATTTTAAATGAGTTAGATCTTTCTCCCCACTTTTCCAATTGTAAGATATTGTTCAGATCCTTGCTGCTTTGATGATACAGGAATCTTCTAATTTTTAAGTTAAAACTCTTCATAGCCCTGGAAAGAGGGATTTCGTGTGCCATTCTTTGCAGAACAGGGAAAAGTAGAACGTCAGAGGCTTTTCTTCATTTGGATATAAGTTGTTTTTACAAAAGGGCTATAAAGTCGTGTAAAGCAATTGGTTAAGCAATAGACCCAGATGGTGAATGTGCGTTTTTAGTGCTGGGACTGAATGCTGGTTAGAAAAGATGAAAAATCCCCTCTGTAAAGACTGGACAAAACCCATCAGCAATTCCCATCAACATTTTTTAAAATTAGTGGTCAATTCTCAAGTCTTTATGTGAATTAGCATAATACAAGAGTAGATGGAAAACATTTTCACTCTTACCTTAAAACACAGCTGTTACAAATGATCTTTCTTTCTACATTCACTGGGGTTTTCAGGGCAGACTGTACAAGAAGCGTGTGATGCTGAGGAGAGCTGGGTACCAGGCTTCCTTCTGCGCTGCTCCTTGAGTGCCCTGAATTTTTAAAGTGTGTTTTAAAGACTGCTGTCACTTTCTTGTCCTTCTTAGATGGAAACTGTTAACTTTTTCTCACTGAAGTTTTCTTTCTGGGAAGCTTGTGACAACCATCTCCTGGCTGTGCCTTGTATGCTTTCCTCACAAAGACTGAATACGAAGGTATCTGGGAAGCAGTACCCTGCTTAGAGGAATAGGGAATATTTAATTCAGGTAGCTCAGGAAAGTGGGAAGTGTCAGTACAGCAAGACTGGGCTGAAATTTAGGACTGGAGGCACAGAAGCACTCAGAAGAAAAGAGTCCCTGTCTGCATTTCACATGAAGAGCCACCTCTCTTTCCTCTCATAGATCATAAATCCTGGCTGTGACTCTGCTACTTATTGACAATAACAAGGGAGAGCCAGCAAGAAATCAGTGCAGCCCATGCCTGGGGGGGAGGGCAGGAAAGCTGCTGAGCTTGTCCGCTGCCAGCTGTGTCCACCTGCACATGTTCAGACAGTTTCACACATCCAGTGGTCTTGCTCACTTTGGTTAGGAAATACCAGTGGTTCAAGTCCACACTGAAATGTCCTAGCAAGATCCCTAATGCTTTCAGAGAAGAAAATATTTTAATTTCTCTTTTCCTCCAGCCTGCACTCTTCCTCTTCTCAGAATTTGTTTATTCCCTTAGTACTTCCTTTCCTGCACAGCCATTTCCAGACTGGTTGTCATTAATTATTGGGTTTAGGAATGGTGGCTTAATGAAGATAAATGATCCTGCGGTCTCTGAAATATAAAGCCATTTGCACAGTAGCAAATGGTGGGTCAGGCTGGTGGGTCCGCATCCAGTTCAGAGCATCCAGCCAGATGTTTTTACCATAAGTACTGACACCAGAATTGTCACTAATCATCAGCCTCGTTAGCAGGTTCTCTAAACCCAGGCCAAGGACCGATGGGACACAGAAGGCAAATTTCCCTTATTTTTGTCAACGTGGTTCAAAAATGCCTTTAGCAAGGGGTGGTGTAAGCAACAGCTGCCTGTACTGTTCGGTGGGTAAAAAGATGGCATTTCTTCAGAGCAGACTGTATGGCACTTCTCACGAGCAGCAGTCAGTGCCAGAGGACAGATCAGTGGTTACGCTTTCAGAGAGAAGTTGCTTATGCATCTCAGTATGGCAGAAAGGAGATAGGGGAAAAGGGCTTCTTTTTTCCAGGAGACAGTGATGGCCCAATCACCATGAGGGCATGCTCTTTCTGAGCAAGGAGGTGCTGCCTTTGGAACAAAGTTCTCTTGATGTATAAAGATTGAAAGGAAAAATAAAACAAAACAAAAGAACGAAATCCTCCCAAAAGTTCTCTTGATGCATAAAGATCGAAAGGAAAAACAAAAGAAAACCAAACAACCCCAAACCCCTTAGGGTTCCTCCTTTCACAGAGGAACCATGGCAGCATTTTTTTTAAACAAACATTTTTCAGGTAGCTGGAAAGGCTATGACAAAGCGCAGCACAAACGTTTTATTTCCCTCTCTTTGTCTTTTATAGAAGTCTCATAAACAGCATAACTAGTTTTGCTGAAATTTTAGAGAGTAAAGAAAACCAATATCCTCACCTAGAGGAGGAGTCCAACACGACAATTTCATCACAAAGAGTTAACAAAACAATTGCAAGCAAGCTCATAAAGATGAAGTTCCAAGGACTCTTATCTCCAGACAGTCCTGCCAACTGAGTTTGTAGTTTCTCTCCTTCTCATATATCCTCACTATTCTGCTTTGTTCTACTGATCTCTTTTTTCTCTATTATTCTCTTTTGAATAATACTGAAATGAGATCTTTTCTTCTTTCTCTTCCTATCTCTTCTAAATAGAATCAAACCTTATAATCAATGAAGTGCAAACCTAGTTTTCTACCCAATGATGTCTGAGTGGATTTAAAACTCAAAATACAACCAATTGTTGCATTCTGGCCAAATGATCTGACAAGAAAGGAACTTTGTGCCTTCACTGGGATAGCTGGTCTTTTCTATGAAAGGTACAAACGCAAACCTGTAAACCTGGGTGTGGTATACGGACCGCTGCATGATTCTGTATGGCTTCCTGCACTTTCTCGTGCACCAAAACATTAGTAAATTGGAAGGTTAGAGAGATGTGCATTGTTGTTCAAGGTAATTAAGAAAAGCAGACAAGTGATCATCATTAGTGGTTCATAATACAGCAATGAAAACATGACTGCAGCTTAGCCCTAACCCTTAGCTGATAGAGCAGGGCCACTACAGCAGGACTGTGGAGAAATGCTGTATGACAAGAGGTTTGTAATGATTTACAGGGTTTCCCTTAATTGCACAATCACTTGTTTGTTCCAGTTAATTGAGTTCCCCTTCCAGTAATTACTCTTTGCAGTTCTTTATGCCACTGTATCGCAAGCTTAACTTTTCATACAGCTACTTTAGCTCTATTACCTCCCAGGACTTTTCTGCCTCATTCAACTGAATTAGTGTCGCCCCTCAAGTGGTTCGTGAGGAACGGTGGACTTACTTCCTATATAATTTCCATATATATGTTGCATGCCCCTTTGAAGAATGTGGAGGGATGTAAAGGGGGATATAGCTGCTTTCTTCTCCACTATGTGTGGAGTCTTGACTTTTACTCCAGAAGTACTACAGGCATGGTCAGAATACAGTTCAAACCATCATCCGCTACATCCTTGACTTCTAAATGTCTATTTCTGTCACAGAGGAAAAGACAGCCCATGTTTAATGGAATCAGATACTACTAAGAAAAGTCTGTATGCACATATGTGACTATAAAACTAAGCGAGTAATATATATAAAAACGAATATGCAAGACTGAAAAGGCTGTGATACCAGAATGAATGGAAGGGATGACAGCTCTGGTGGCTGTCTCACTAGCTACCAAAATTTGCAGACGATCTTGTATTCCTTCCATCACTCACAAAATATTAACTGCTCCTGGTTGTCTCTTGCTATTTATTTTAAACTGGTTTACTGTTGTTTTATGTTAACCAATGTTATATAAACATAAGTGTTTTAACTTACCCGTTTAGGAAAGTCTTTTCTGCACTATGTAAAGTTCTGAACCCTTCCTCCATGTTTGTTTGCACATATACCAAGAGGCACATACTTAAACTTTCCATGACCCTTTCAGTCTGAAAATATTGCCTCTAGAACTTGTTTATTAAGTACTTTTCCTCCACATCCATTTGTATTTGATGTATTAGATGTAAAATATTTCTGTGCACATTTTTTTTTTCATGTTTCTGGTTTTAGGATTTCCAGATGCATACTAGTAATGATAATTTGTATGTTTCATATACGTTGACATTTCTGGTACTTCTGCTTTTAAGATAAGCAGATGGAGGTTAGCTGAATTTCACCAAGTTATATATTGCAAACAGGTAGGATACAAGTAAGGTAATATGAAACAATGTGCTGAGCTGACCCTCATTTTCAGCTCCTCTGTTACTACCACACACCAAATAACGATAACATATGTTTTATGTCAATGCTTGCTTGTCTTTTATAGTTTTCAGCAATAAACCAGCAGGCAGTGTAATCTCATTACTCTGCTGGGGTTTTCTACCATTTAGACACAACTAATTCTCAGCCCTTCTTCTCCTCTGCACTGTTTTGTTGGGGGTTTTTTGTTTTTGTTTTTGGTTTTTTTCTATTGAAATCTGATAAAGATTAGAAATTCTTCTCTCCACAAATTCACCCATTCAAGATATGGATCATGTGGATTAAACTGACATGCAGAACAGTAGTTCAGCTGCCATTTTGATTTGGCATCCAACTGGAAAATTGGGCAGCAATAACTGCTTATAGTTGGGCTAAAACAAATAGTGTGTGTACAGGAGAGAAAAACACCTCTTCTTTGCCAACCTGAGAGCTTTCTTTCAAATAGCACAACTATGTCATGTTTCACTACAACTATGTCATGGTTTTCAACTTTGATTTAGTCTTTTAATTTTGATGTAGTTCAGCTTTAACTTCTCAAAAATATGTATTTCATTCTGAAGCAAAACTTTGAAAACATAAAAAGTAAAACTTATTCTGAAAACTCCAAAAAAAATCTTTTTAACAAATGTCAACAAGGATTCAAAATCCTTGCAATATTTTCATTTTTTTACCTACCACACTTATTTGTCAAGTATAACCTTACTTTGTAAATGGTTGTAAACATCTTAAACTATTCCACCCCCCAAAACAAAATTCACTATAAAATGAGAAAAAAAAAAAAAAACAAAAACAAAAACCCAAAGCCAGAAGCTTGTATTTTAAGAGATTTTGAAAACAAGCTCTTCTTCATAGGATATTCTTCATAAGACATTCAGTTTGGTAGTCTGAGTGAACTTGGAAAAGACAGTGGACGTCCTGTACCAAACAAATGAGTCCTAGCCCTGACACATTTAGAAAGGCAAATAGCAAATACCAAATAAGACAATGATGATCATTGTCCAGAGTGCTGTGCAGTTCCTGGAGTGCTTAACTGTGTGGGGTTGGGTCCTTTTGGGGGGAAGTTTGGTTGTTATTGAAAAAGGAACTTGATTTGAAAGAAGAAAAATAAAAATTGACTCTGCACCAGATTCTCTTCCAGTAAGTTTAATTTCCTAATTATTTGTAGGGTCATTCCCAAGAGCTGCCAAGGTGTGATTCATTTTTATTAAGCACTGTGCCATCCAACACTGTTCATCAATATCTTTCAACCATTCTTTCCTCTCAGCAAGTGTCCCTTTCAAGCAGAACTCAGAGCACTGGATTCAATTGCTTTAGCTCTAATGAAAAGCAAGCTCACATCAAATATGCCGAAACGTATGTAACCTTTATTACAGTGCTAGTTAGGGGACTAGGATGGAGTCCCTCACTATAGAAGTAAGTGGTCCTGTTGAGCCTTGGAGGATAGTTTAACCTACAGATCCATACTGAGTCAACGTCCAAAGACTGCTATTAGGAACACCTCTTTTGAGCCTATTACCTTTCAGAGAAGCCTTTACAAAAATAATTTTTGGTTTATGTCATTAAAAAGATCATGTCAATTTTTTTTTCAAGAATAAAGATTTATGATAAATGTCTGACCAAATTCTGTTCTGCAATTCTGGTTATGACCCAGAATATTTTACATCCTAGTCTACTCTGCTGTTACATCTGCAGCCAAAAATAAGTATATGCAGATAAGTCCTGCTCCAGAAATTGCTCCAATTCCTGTCATGGCTGATGTTTCCTTTTTCCAAACTGAGGACTGGAGGATTGGGTAGAGGGCTGTTAATCCTTTGGTTAATTCTGGAAAAAAAAAAAAGGAGTTTTCTAAATATAAAATGATTTATTGTTATTCTTTCCATAAAGGCAGTGGAAAGAGAGAGAGGAACTGAGCAACGGGTGGTTCAAGAATACTAAGACTGATTTGGCACTGTTCATTAAGGCTGTTGCATTATAAATGATCATGAAATGCACTATTTAGAATTCTAACGACCCCGGTAAAGGCGGCACATTTATTTTTAGAGAATTGTTAGGAACAATTGCCTGGTTCTCCTTATAAACAGCAGCAGCCGCAAGTAGAAATTAGCTGCTGTGTAAACACAGTTGGGAGGTATACGTGTCTGTGTTAGAGCGAATGAGCTGTATTGCACAGCAGATAAATATCAGCCAACAAACTACTTTTTTCTCTGCTTCAACAAATCCTACAGCAAATGTTCTGCTAGCTGGTGTGATCTGAGGACAGCTCTTGAGGACATGCAGCAGAAGCCCTGAACACTAAATCTGGGTTGTAGCTATCTTGTGGTTGTACCTTCATGGGCCATCAAAACCACAGTAACCACTGGAACCACTCCGTGTAGCAGCAGTACTTGTTGAAACGGTCTTCAGATGAAAAAGCATAAGTCTAAAGGCTTCATTTCAGTAGAGAACATTACCCAGGAAGTCTTCAAGAACACCTATTGCTGATGATGTGATGGGGAAATTCAAGTGTTTACATTAGAAGAACTGTTCAGTGAGTACCAAGAAGTAGAGGGTAAATTACATGCTTAAATTATGCAGACTAGAATTCATTTTGAATTATTATCACTTAATCATTTATAAAGTTAGCTTGGGCTCATTTCCAGTGTCTTCCCTAAGTTCTCCCCATTGCTTAAACTGGGAAAGGGTACATACCCTGCTTCAGCACAGATGTGTTCTGGATCACCCCATGTTTTCATAACAGCCTCTTTCCACCTCCTTCAGGTGGTATTGCTTATACATGGTATTTCTAGAGACTTCTTACCCTTATGGAAACAGATGTCTTTCCTATGCATTTTTTTGAATCCATGCTGCCCTTGATGAATTTACAACCCCCCCAAAGTCAATAGATACATGCTTTATTCAATAAAAAAAGGTCTTCTAAGATTATTTGCAAATTTGGACTCTACGGTGCACAGAGCCATTTACCATTGAGAAAACTGCTTTTCCCTCAACGTTTTCTGAAGTATATTCTACCTCGAAAAAGAAACCACTTTAACTGGGTTTTAAATGCGTATCTTGGTATGGAAAATTATTCTCACTTTTGCATAGGCTGATCTTGTGTGATCTCGGCCTCTCGCTGAGGCTGTGCTGTGTGGAGGCCATTTAAAAAAACTTGAATTGATCATCAGGAAAAATTTCATCATAGTAAAGCTTTTTTGTTTGTTTAATCATCTCCCAAGTGACACGGAAAATTGAGTCAGGAAAAGAAAATCTCACCTCTGAAAAAAATAAACTCAAGATGCTATTTTAAAAATTCCACCTTAAACCCAAAAAATTCAAACCACTAATCTTCCCCCAAACTGGTCACGCTGAAATGTGTTCTGTCAGGGCCCACTGAAAAGGTTCATACTGAAAATCATAAAATATTCATTTAGATGTTGACTTCAAAAAAAAAGACTTGACTAAAATTAGCTTAATGTTTAAATACAAAGGCACTTCAAATTGGAACGCTTTTTTCTTCCTTTTATGAGTGTCAAAGCAATTTTTTGGACAACATTGGCCCATTTTTAGCTTAAAAATTGATCCAAACTAACTCTCTTCTGCCAAAAGTACAGTTTCAATAAAGCTGCGCTATAAAATGGAAAAATCTTTTGAGAAAAAAATCTTAACCATGTCATGTCATGTCATGTCATGTCATGTCATGTCACGTCACCTCTTAGTGAAACAATTGGGACAAAGACATTCTAGTGACCAAAGCCATGGAAAGTATACTCATGATGGGAAAGTGATTCATGGCTGTCAGAAATATCTAATATGGGCCAAAGTATCATCTTGTGTTATAGAAATGTTGTAAGGATAAATGTATTGCGGACATGTTTTGATGGCCTTTTGATAGTGGAAACAGATAATCAGATCAGCCAAATGCAAAAGTAGTGTTCTGTGGTCTATGAACTGTTTGTGATCTACAGTTACATCTGAGACACCCCTGTTTGGCACCCGAAGAAATGCCAGCTCGTATATACACATATACATATACGTAGGCAATCCATGAAAGCGACATATCCACATTGGATTCTCACTTCTAGAGAGCTTCGTTAGGACTTAAGAGTTCAAAAGCAGTTCAGAATCACTGCATTAAGCTGCTGAGGAAAGTTTCTAACCAGAGAGCCTCAGAGCATGATTTCCCCCAACACCCCACTAATGCTTTTAGAACCTCCTTCCATTACTGACATGTGGACTGCTCTTTTCTTTTGTAAATACAAACATTCTGTTCCACAGTGCTGCCAATTAAAGCATTCCCTGTGCGTTTTGTTTTTCCAGTAGCTGAAGATAAATTTTAATTACCTTTGGAAACTTCCTTGTCCTTTCCCTGCCAGAAGGGTCCGAAGTGAATATCTCTCCCCCCAACCCCCAGTCTCTTAGTGGGCAAAGACTCACAGGTGTCACCAGTTAGCAAGAATAAAACCGCCCCCCTCACCACCCTTTGTTTTCAGAGCATTGGGTTGGCAGAATCCTTCTCTCCTACGCCCCACTTTTTCAAGGAGATACTGTAAACTGGAAAAGGGTAGCTTGCAACCTCGTGGCTATCCAGAAGACAAGTGCTTCCTAAATCTCTCAAAGCGATCACAAGACTGTGTTTCAATTTTAGAACCGTGCAGCTAGGGAGGGCTGCGCTTTAACAATTCCCTCTGCTCAGCCTGCAGTGCAACACACAATTCCCGTGATTAATAAAAAGCAGCATAAAACTGTAGCTTGCCTCCTGCCCAAATCTATTAACCCCGTATGAAGGTCTACTACAGAGTCAAGGGCTCTTCATGAAACTTTCTATTCTCCCGGCAGCTATATCTTTTCCCTCATTAAGATTACCCACATCTGCTTTTAATCAGGCCCTCTAGAGCTTCATAGGGAAGTTTGATTGCTGATTAGAGAGTGATGCTTGCCCAGATTTCTCTGCTTAGTTTTCCTTAAAGGCTCACTTGGAGGGTAAATGTCTTTTTGCGCAGTCTGCTATTCAAAATTAAGAGTTTGGGAGTGTTCTTGGTTATGAAATTTCCAACCAGTCTGGCATGGGTCACCAAAGATGTACTGTTTTGGAGTCATGTGCATTGGAGATGGCTGCCACCCAGCTTATAGCTCTGAGGGAAGCATCTTGCCATCTGCTGGGCCAGTAATTCTTCCTACAGCTCAGGGTATATGGGGTCCACAGCAGGTCACACCGTATTTCTGCCAGAGGAAGGCAGCAGCTAGCTTTTGGGAGGATGGTTTATGGGAGGGTTTGCTACGAGGCACAAGCCTCACATGTGAGACAGAGCTGGAGGCTCTGCGCTTGATTGCTCATAGTTTGCTTCTTGGTGTCTGTCCCTTCCCTGGTGTGGTCAAGGAGAGCTTTTCCGACTTTTCTCTAAAGGAGAAGTGCTGGTTTATGCTTGGAGAAACTGGATGTTTCTGGTCCAACAAAGGAATCTGAGCTGCTCTTTAACTATCAGGAAAACTGTTGGTGAAGTGTTGTCTGACATCATTCATCCAAGAGAGGTCAGCTACAGAAAAGCATCTACTAAGAGTGAAGAAAGTAAAAAAGCTGGGCAATGAGTTTGTACAGAAGAAGGAAGAAAAATGTCTTTCTGGTTTAAGTTTCTTGCAAGCTTAGTAGTAAAAGATATATTTATAAACCACAGATTTTTCCCTCCTTTGGAGAATTCATTCCTACCTACCAGGAAACTGCCAGCAGGTTCAAGCAGTAGCTGGCAAAGCCGTCCATGTATGTAACAACTTATCGGCAGACTGTGCAATAATGCACAAATCTTAATGGAAAAGCTGAGCAACTGCCAAAGAAAACAGCCTGAGGGAAGGGGGGACGTGTTGATGTTCAGAACACCTGAATCATGGGCTTGGAGAGCAAAATTGCTTTGAAGCTCTTTGTTTTCTGGTTTCAGGCATGGAGTTATGAAAGAGGCTAAAGCAGTCCTTAGCCCTATAGGTACTGGCATGTAAAGCATATTTATTCCTGTGTCATGCCTATGTAGCTACACAGTTTTGTTGCTAAATTCAGACCAGGACTTCCTTTTTTCACCTTGACCTTTTCTTTCTTCCTTCTTCAGTATTAGTCACCCAATTGCTTCTTTCTTCTATGATTTCCTTCCTTCTGATGTATTTTTTGTTGGTGGTGGTTTGTTGTTACTTGGTTTTGGGTTTGTGTTTGTTTTGTTGTTTTTTTTTTTTTTTTTTTTTTTTTGTCCAGACCATATTTCCACCTCATTACAATAATCCTCTTCCAATTGCCTTAACATCTCTTGCAATTTTTTTACAAGACCTCTTCATATAGGGGTGTATATGCCTGCCGATACAACACCTTGAATTGAAAATAGGGTCATGAGCAAAACAGTATTTATGAAGAGTTCCTGGTTTTGGTAGTAAATCTCATTTTTTTTTGTCAGGAAAATAAAGCATCTTTGGACAAACTCAGACCTCTTTCAGATGTGATGCACTGCTACAGAACCTCCTGGAAACTGTTGTTTGGTTGTTTCTTTAGTCTTTGGGCCAAGATTTCCTGTCACGCTTCATCCTCTAGAGGAGTCCCACTTGGAAATAAAGACTGAATGCATCATAGGCGATGTTCTGCCCCTATTTTAAGGTACATACAGATATTGGGAAACTGATTCGTCCAATAGCACATTTCAAAGAAGTCACTGGAATACAATATTTGCATTTGTTGTAATCTGTTAAAAAATGGATTTTTAGTGATTTTAGTTTAGGAAAACTTTCTTTGTCTCTCATTTCACCTCCATACTTTTCCTTAGCTTCACATTTGTCATTTAATTTCTCAGTCTTTTCTTTGAGTGTGTCTATGTATTTCTTATTCTTCTTACAAACCCAGACAAAGAAAGTTTTCATTTGTGACTAGAAGTTAGCAGAAACTCATGGACACAACAAAGTATGTCCAGGAGGGCCCTGACACAAGTCCAGCTTTAATATATGAGCAGGCTTAAAATAATTAGACAAGATCATAGTCTTTTGCCATTGTGACATGGCTAAAACTCAGTTTTACCAGCATTTATACAAGTCTGGCAAGAAATAAAGTGTTTAATCCATGCTTCATGCTCTGGAGACTACTACTGGTGCAAGAGATGACTGAGGATATTGATTTTGGGCAATCCAGAATAATATCTTGTTTCAGAGGAATTGATTGACTCCAGGACCCTGAGGATCTCTGAGGCTTTCAGGTATTGCTACAGATCCTTTTCAGCCCACACAGGGAATTCGTCAGACATCACAGGGGCACATGGCACATGGGCCTGGAAGAACCAAAAGAAAAATGCTCCACTGGCATTTTTGTGTGTCTGAAGGAACCAGATCATCTCCTATGTTAGTAGATAGAACAAGTCAAGCGAGAAAAACTGTGGAAATCTTCTGATCCTGGTAAGAAGTGAGAAGGACATGAGAAGGCTAATAGATGGGCTGACAAATCTGCTGTCATCATAGTATCAGTGATATGCTGAATGTACCATACCACCTTGGGAATCTCTGGTCAGGAGACCCACACTGACATATACTCCTGGCAGAGCTACACAGAAGAGGTGCTAGAAGGAATGTAGTTTCTCTTCTTTTCTGTTGCGCCGCTTGGACCAAAACATGACCATCTTGTTGTGTAACATGGTTGTGGGTGAAGTTTGGTTTCAGTCCTGCTTGAAGACACATCTCTGGAGTAAATTGTTTTATCCTCAGATCCTCCATTCTGTCTGAGAGCTTGTTGTGCTTATCTTTCCGTATACTTGACTATTACATATGTTAATTTAAAAATACAGCCACACTCTTTTGCAGGCTGTGGTTTTATTCATAAGGTTTCTTATTGTCATCATCTGGACCAAGCAGCTCTTTATTTTTGACGTTTTTCCATGAATCACTTTGATTCAGCCAGACTTCTATATTGGCGTTACAAGCAAATAAACAAAAAAATCAGGTCTTTCCTTCACAAATAGTACAGCTCACTGTTCCAGGGGACAGGTGGTGCTGCTGCTATAAATGTCTATAATACACAAAGGAATATTCCTTACCTTTGCCATTATTACTGAAACAACTGCCTCCTATGTTAGAATAGTTAATAAGCCTACTGGAAGGTGTTAGTTTTGATTACAGTGTGACATGACTGATCTATTGTGACAGCAGCTAAAACTAAATAACCTTGAAAGTCAGTCCGTGGCTCAGCAGTATTTACTTTTTTTCCTAGGCAGAGCCTTTCCACCTCTATCACCCATTGTAATGTGCTACAGTGGCTTCAGCTTCACAAAAGCTACTCCAGACTAACCCAACTGCAGTGAGTAAAATCACTCACCATCTGTGCTAGGGCTGAGGCCTCCCTGCCCATTCTTGCTCGAGCAGGAAGTACTGGTGTGTACATGAAGTTGAGGATTGTCCTTGTTTTCATTGGAGTTCTTGCTGATTACAAGCCATCAGGCTTCAACTTGACTTGGTGAGGTCTGCAGCCTTTGTCACAAGCAAAAGACACTAGCTGGTTCAGTGAGTGATCCAAAGGGTGTCTGTCCTCTCTGCACGTAGTGTGGGGGTGGTCCCATAACCAAGCCCCTTGAGACTAGACATCTCTTTAAACACATCCTAGATCCAGAATTCTGCCAGTATGCAAAATCAAAGATAGAAGTTTTGACCCTGAAAAGCAACCCTGGTGACGAGCTTGTATGGCAACTATCTGCTGTGCTTCCATCTTAAAGTGATAACAAATGCTGGTTTACTAGGTAAGATCCAGACCACCACAGTATGTCCTCTGAGATAAAAAAACCCTTGTCAAAGATTCACGTCTAAAAGGGCACTCCTCTTTTCAAGGCAGAGGTTTTTAGAGGGGAAAATGACATTTTCCACCACAGATTTGATTTAATAAATTACTACAGAGAATTGAGAAATAGGTCGTATAACAGCCCTGGATAAATCTTCTTTTCCACCTGGAGTCATCAGTAGATCAATATGTTATACAGCCACTCTTTTCACTTTCACATAAAGTCAGAGGAAGACTCTGCCAAGAGACAACACCTTTCATTTGGTCACCATATGCTGGACATAAGCCTTTCAGAAATGACTGAAAGCAACTGAGCAATCAAGACTGTCCAGCTCCAACTTGACCAGAGATTTTGGCATAAGATACATCCTGAAGGAAGTTAAAGTGCCCCAGTCGTTTTTGTACATCAAAGGAGCTTCTTGGCATGGCACCATGGTTGGACTTTTCATCTGGTATAGAGGGACATAGACAAGTGTCATGGGAAAACGCATAATGTTATGGTTTATAGTGGTGATTTACCTGTCAACACTGCAAAACACTGACATTGCCATTTTTGATCCCTGGGGCAGAAATCTGTAGAATTAAGTATACCGTGCCAGGAAAGCATCCTCATTTCTAGCTGCCTTTACACTTTTTTCCTGGGTTTGGTCTATTTTGTCAAGAACAAGCTCAGAAAAGCAAAGCCTATCAACTGCTTGCTAAATCACCTCTATCATTCAGTCTATTTTAATTCATACACAGGCACTGCACACTCAGACTTACACTTTGAAGAATCTGTTCTCATATTCTGGATGACAGAAAGATACTCCAGAGGTTGCAAAAAAGAAAGAGCCCAGGGAGCTCATTTCTCCTGTGGCTAAAGTACAAGATTCAATCATCAGTTTTAGATTCTGTTTTCATTAACATTCTAAATTGTGTAGCACTGCATATTATAGATTATTTTTCATCTAAACCTCCTAAGAAAAATATTATTTTTGTTATGATCCTGCATGAATATGCGTAGATTGCTGTCAACACCACCCTGCTTAAGCAATTTCAGCTATTTTTGTTAATGATCTTGATGCCTCATTACTGCCTCTCACAAAGTACTATGGTGCCTGGGTTTCCTCTCACTCTTATTGGTAGTTCTGACATTCAAAGTGATTTTTTGTGCTCTCTGCCTTTAACAGCCTGCCCCAAAGCTTGTTCATGTCTTCACTAAAGACACTTGTAACAGACAATGAGATCAGGTAACCACGATTGGAAAGGCCAAAGGTACCCCACCATAAAAAGAGCCTAGATGGTGCCATCTACTTCTGAAACATTATTCTCTTGAGTTTTGACATTCTGAAGAGTTCAGGTCTTTACAGTCATGTCCAGCAACGAGAATGTTCCTTTCACCTTTTGCATAAACACTTATCGATACGTAAGAGATTAATACATTAATATTAGTGATGGGAGAAGATGTGAAAGTTCAGAACCAAACTCATGGCAAATGCTTCTAGTTTAAAAGTCCTGATGGAATCACACACACCTTGCTGAAATCAATGTAAATTATTCCATCTTCTGCTATGAGGATCATCTCTGTTCCCTATTGGACTTTTGATAGTGCAAAGGCTAGATCTTATCAGACAGGCAAAGACAGCACCAGTGTAAATGCAAGATTGGGTTTATTTATGAAGTTTCAAACCCAGAAAACCCTTCAATCCGTAAGCCTGTCTCAGACATGAAAAGACCTACACATGGAGCAGAAGAATCATTATTTTCTGTGACTATTAGTGCTGCTAACATTCTTTCAATCATCCAGATGCTACCCTGTAATTGTTTATTGACTCCCATAATTTAGCCCTCCCAAGGCACACCTGCTCTGTCATTACCTGAACTTCTTACATGTTTAGCTTGAAAATTGTATAAACCCCTGCACAAATAAGGAGTGGAAAAGATAAGGAGGGTTATCTTTGAGGAAGAATTTTTCTAATGACTGTTCCTCACTGTAAGAAAACATGTTCTGTGCTCAAAAAAAGAAACACCACCTCATTATGATGCACAGACAGTAAATATGATTTGAATGGATAAAACAAACTAAAAAAAACCAACCTCTTTTCCCCCCACATCATTAAAAAACTCCTCCTTCTCACCCCCTCATTTACCTGTGGATGAATAAGGATCTCACTTGGTATTTATTTGTTTCCCATAATCATCACTGGTGTGTTTTGGGGCCGAAAATCTTTCTTTCTTTTCCATGACTTTCTTCCTTTTTTTTTTCTTCTTTTTTTCCTCTTCTTTTTTTTTTTTCCTTTTTTTTTTTCCTTTTTTTTTTTTTTTTTTTTTCCTTTTTTTTTTTTTTTTTTTTTTTTTTTTTTTTCAAAGAAGTGAATAAAGGACATGTAAACGTGGTGGAAATTCTGGGAATCATGAGCATGTATTTCCATTACTACCCATCAGTTCTTTGAATATAACCAGTAAGCAAAGACTGTGCTCCCATGAAGCAGCAGCAAATGACACATGAGGTGTTGGTGCACAAACATGCCAGTGATCTGTCTGTTCATTACTCAGACTGTTTTATCAAGTCCTGCTTGAGAAGAGGAGGGGTTTAGTTGAGTATATTTTGATTCCTCCTTTCCTAGGGAGTGTGTGCCATGTAAAGATTAAGGCTTCAGTGTATTGTACACATCCTTCTATTCTCAGGTCTCAAGATAAATAGGCAATGGCTGTACCTCTCTTTCTGAAAGTCTGTGGCCATAAGCTCAGCTTGCCAATCCTAGGGTTGTGCCTCCTGCCTTCTGTCCACATGGCTGCCTCACGGGTGACCAGGCCCAGCAATTTGCTGAAATAGGAGGTGAGGTCAGGAAAGTCCTGAAGAGACTACAGGCTCAAGAGACAGAGCTGGAGGCTAACGTGATACTTTGTCTCAGGCAGAAGCAGAAGAAATCACTGGTTCTGTAGCCAATATTGTATAAATAGTAGATATCTCAGAACCCAGTTACACCAATCAAGATATTTGAGGCCAGGAAAGATATTTTCCTTTGGATAAGTTAACAGTGACAACCTGATTTCTTAGTTTCCTTCACCTTTCTCGGAAGTGTGGGATGTAGTCTACTTCCTAGGGTGATGAGAGCATTGCAAATTAATAAATTTCCTATTAAGGTGGGAATCAGACATCCTTGCAGTGCCCTTCATTTCTCTTTCTCGCTGCCTGTGATACGTGATACATGGTATCTATGTTGTATGCTAAATCCTGACTCGAGACCCAGTTACATACTATATATTATAATCTTCCCTGTGATGTCCCTTTATATGAGATCTATAAAACCTCCGCAACTCCCCAGGGCCAGATAGAGTTCAGAAGTCTGGCAAGAGTTAGACTTGGTCACTAGTTTGGACGAAGGGGATAAGGGTGGTTGACTTCTCCAAGCTGAGACCCACAATTCAAACAGACTAACTTAGATCCAGCTCAACACCACCTTGTTTGTATGTGTTGACTCTGAATTCCTTGTATATATGTGTGTGAACATATACACATATACTGTGTGTGGAGGAGAAACATTCTCATTCTAATTCATTTTAGACGTCAATGCCATCTTGCCCCTGCTGTAAAGTTATTTCTGCCACCTCATAAGGTCAGTTCAGAAGAACCACAGTTGGCACAGGCTAGACATGCCAATCACCATGAGAAATATATTGTAGCTGTATGATAAATCTATGTCTTGTTTTATGTTTAAATGTATATCATTACTCTGCCTTTGGCAAATACAACCCTCTGCGCGTAACTGGCCTCAGTTTCCTGCAGTTTGTCAGAATTCAACAGTGTGGGAGACCCTGCTGCTGCCCTCACTTCCAAACCAGCTGCAAATGTGAAAAATAGAGCTGGCTTCAAACTTTATTTCATTTCACCTATGCAGGTGCAACCCCTCCCTGGGTCCTCTGAAAATATGCAAGAGTCCAAATGAGGGAATGGGGAGAGAAGGTGAGATTAGGCCTCTTTGTGATGTTAAACTAATAATTAATTCTTGATTACAATTTTTTTTAGGTACGTAGGAGACATTGCTGCTTTAAGACAAAAAATAATAAATTTGACAGCTCTTGCTCACTCTGCTGCTCACAGGAGGTTGCTTAGCAACCCCGGGATGTGGGAGAGGGGAGGCTGCGGGAGTCAGGCACAGGGAGAGGAGCCGGTCCAGCACTCCTCTGGATGCCGAGCAAGACGAGCTGCCGCTGATGACGGGAATCCAACTACATTATGTATCTCACTACCCATGGGGGATCCATGCTACCGCATACAGTCAGCATGAGACCCACCTGTGATGGAGTATATGGCTCTTTTAAAGATCCAGCAGGACAATTTGTCCTTCTAGCTAATGTAATTATGTACCTTTAATGGGAAAGTGCCTTGAGTGGTAGAAACAGCAAGGTTTAATTCCCAGCTTAAAGGTTTAAAAGACTTCCTGCTTAAGAGGGAAAAAGAGTTCAGTGAAGGCAGCTGCTTTCCTGAGAATAAGGGAAGAGCTGTGAAGGAGGGGGATGATATATTTTGCTTGACTTTAATAGGGTAAAGTGAGCCTATTTGGAAGGTTTAAGTCTGAGATGCTGCGTGAGGAAGCCAAAAAAACACGCTATTGCCTGCTACAGAGCCAAATTTACCCCCAAAGGTAGGGATGAAATGCTGGGGACACTGTGTGCAGTTCAGGTCAATTGGACCTTAAATGGGAGCACAGCTTGACCAGCTGGCTGGAATCTCTTCCTCCTTTGAATTCATTGATCCTTCTCCAGAAACCCCTGCAGTCCATTCCAAAGTCACCTGACCCCTCCTGATTTGTGGTGCATTAGGATGAATTGCCTTTATTTGCCACAACCAACCATTCATCTGTGCCAAACCCAGTACTTTCTCTCAGAGAAAGGGGAAGGTCTTGCTCCTTGCAAGCTGAAGTGAATCTAGCGCCCAGCCAAAAGAAGTGTAACATCTCTTTTCTCCATAGGCTTTGCTATCTAATTTCATGATCTTCCAGATCTGCCACTTAGGTTGACCAGGTCAGATCTGGTACCTGGGGAATCTGCAGTCACTTCATATCTCTGCCATTAGGTTCTCTGAGATCTTGGCCAGGTCAGTAACATCCCTGTGCCTCATTATCAAAGTAGGGTACAAGTACTTTTCCTCCAAGTTTAGATTAGCCCTTTCTCTGGCAAGGACCTCCCCTATGTGAACCGAACAGAAAACTGCCTTTTTCCCAGGTCAGGAGGCCCTGACCCAATGGACCACCACCCCAGTCTGAAGCCCCTGCATGCAACTACCATGAAACTGATAGAGGTATCCTGAGAACTCACTGCAAGGAGGAGGAGGTAAACAGAAGCCTGGGAAAAAGCAGATAACCTTTTACTGAGGTTTAAGAGCAGGAATAAGAAAGCTTGTAGAGCCCTCCTGCACAAGGCTTGAGTGCTGTTTCCGCTGCCAGCAAGCAGAGTTTTTCACAAAGAAGCAGATTTCAGAGTACTCCTTACATTTTACCCTGTATGTCATCAAATGGCTTTGGCATTTTCTGTACTGATGATGTTCCTGGTCACTGCAGATCCTATTAACCCTGTAAGAACCTTCCACGGATACTCCATGAACTGGGGCACAGATTTAGACTCAATAAGAAACTTCTCCTCCAGCTGGGACACTGGCATTTCTCTTACCCTGAGAAATCTCTTTGTCTACTGCTCTCTGGGACCGAGGTACCCCCCTACCTCACTTCAGGAAAAATTATGATCTCACATGATTTTATTTAAATCAAAGCTGCATTCCATTCTGATTAGGATCTCTGATCAGGAAATTGGAGGAGAGTTAGCCCTTGCTTTCTGACACTCCAAGTTCAAGTTCAACTACTCTGTTGTTTCCCTTGCTGTGCCTATGGGCTATAAGATCTTTCCTTCTTCAGGTCCTCCTAACCTGTTGTAGCAACACTACATGCCACTACATAGGTCAGGCCACCTATCTCAGAGCAAGCTGCTTTCCAGAGTACTCCAAAGCCTTCTTTTCAATACTGTCACATTGCTGAACGTCTTGGCATTAAAAAAGGAACACAAGACTACATCTAGTACATCTACTGCACTGTGGTCGCAGGTCCACACTCATATCTTCTGCTCTGAGATGTCATCAGGGCCATGATAAGGTTTCCAGACCGTTTTAGTGTCCTTCTGAACAGGGCTTGGTATATATCCAGAGAGTGAGCTCAAGGAACCATGTGCTACCTTAACATAGCAGTTTCAAAATCCATCCTTTTGCAGGAGGAAATGAGAAGCTGACAATCTGCATGTGGCTTTTAGTAGCATGGATTAAAATAGCTGCTGTAATCCATCCTGGATTACTCTGCAGTGTGAGGAGCTGGGCATGCACACATGATCAGTTATTGTGCTTCAGGTGAAGGGGGAAATTCAGCTTCTAGCTGGGAACCAGTGGCCTTCTAAAACACACTGACATAACCACATCCTAAATTGGAGATGCACAGCACATCCGTGGTATTTATCATTTCTCCCTCCCCCCTTAAAAAACCAAACTGTTTTTCAGGCTGCTTCCCCCCACCAAATCTTGGCTTTCTACTAGCTGCCGTAAACCATTGAAATGATTCTCAGGTACTGCAGTGCGTGAAGGATGGGTCCCACTGTGCTGCTGCTCAAAGAACAATGCATCACCTGTCTCAGCTGAGATAAAACTAGATTATAACTTAGATACCCCTCTCCCGAGCACATATCTCTAGTGCTCCTGACAACACTGCATAACGTAGACCAGATAGTGTCTACCCACCTGTAACAACATGCTTTTGTCCTTGACCTTTTGGAATCACACCCTGTGCCTGCCAAAACGTCAGACAAATGGAGTGAGTCTTGTGCTCCCAAGACCCTCCATCCACAGGAGCCATGGGCACAGGAGGAGCTGATGGGCATCTCAGCCACGACAGAGTGAGGTACTAAAAGACATCTAGTGCCAAAGCATCAATCAGCCCATGCATGAAGTGGATGCTTGCCTGATTTTATCAAGGCAGATACTATTTGCCAAATGCTTTAACAGCACTAAGGGGCTGACAATCAACCATAGTGCCTTAGAGGAGAAAGCCAAAGACAGCAGGATGATGGCCAAAAGGGTGTATAGTTGTCACCCTCTCCAGGAGAATATCAGAATTTCCTAACTTCTTGGTATAAACATAACCAGGTTCCTGTTTAATTGCTACAAGGTTTTGGTTCTTCATGTTCAGGATGGGCCACCCAAAAGCTAATGCATATGAATAATAATTGCCACAATATTAATAACCTTATGATTAACCCTCATGGACAGCCTAAAGAAAACCTTATTGGATTAATCTGTTACTGTGTTCAGTGTAACAGCCCTTATCTTGCAAAAGTAAGTAGCCATCTCTCTAGGCTGTCTGGGAACAGCAAAATTGCTACTTCCTCCCTGCCGAAGTCCTGGCAAGCCACGCTGGCTGCTGCTGGTGCCAAGGGAAGGACTGAGGTCTGCCGGGTGGCAGCTTCTGCCATACACACAGAGGTGACCCATTCCAGCAACAGAAGTTGCATCCCCTGATTGCCTCCACCTTGCTAGCAGGAGCAGCAAACATTAATTAATCAATTAAGCATGACTTTCTATGACTCTCCCATTAGTTAGCTACCCTAATTCTGTCTCTTGCATTGTATTTCCCTTTCTTGTAGCAGCCTGGGCCCAGCTTCTTAAGTGCGTTGGCAGCATAACTGAATGTTGTCTTCACTACTGAGAAGCTTTTAACTGGCTTGATCCTTTCTGCAGAACAGTATCTTCCACAGTCTAACTGATCTAGGCTAGAAGTTTATCCTCTGTGGAGCAAACTATGAAGTTAGAGGGAGATTGTGTGACTTGCCCTAGCTGGTACGATCAGTAGGACTGTTAACAGCCCAGATTCCCTTTATTCTGGCCTTCTTTATACAGATTTACTCCACTGCTGAATCTGTGAAGACTGACAAGAACTCAACAAGGTCTTTTCTTGTGTCTCCACACACGATTACACCAAAACAGGTGGGGTTTTTTTCAAATAAATTTTGTCCCCAAGCATCGAACATTGAAGATCTGATTTCTGATGTAGTCTATCCTAATAACAACCAGCTTTCAGTGTTGGATCACAAGGCCTGCAATGCCTCTCCTGGCTCTAATGGATTTGTCATCCGTAAAGATTTACAAACCACTGCACTCTGTTTTTCATGTGCCTCTTAAAACCTATTCCCAACATCCTGCTGCAGAAACTTCTTTTTCTAAAACTGCCTAAGGCCATTCTCAACATCCCTGTTACCCCAGAGCACTCACTGTGATCAGCGATT
Organism: Charadrius vociferus; assembly: GCF_000708025.1. Classification (NCBI taxonomy): domain Eukaryota; kingdom Metazoa; phylum Chordata; class Aves; order Charadriiformes; family Charadriidae; genus Charadrius; species Charadrius vociferus. The sequence continues at coordinate 3,364,570 of NW_009647731.1, read as the reverse complement.
AAAGGTGTTCCTTTCCACCTTCTCCAAATCCACCTTCTTCCTACATGTTTTTACCATTCAGTATTCCCAGCTGGTTCACATACATGGAAAACCCATTAGTAGTAATTAGATAAAATTACTTACACCTGCTCAGCAGCACACAGCATTTCTATCTGCAGTAAATGACATTTTCCCCAAAGACTGCATTTTAAATGGAAAAGAAATCTGAGATGTTTTCTTCTCCTTGTCCTCTTCCTATTCCTTCCCAATTCCAGTTATTGTCTGTGGCCTTTTAACAGTCAACCAGTAGTTATTTTTTAATATTAAATCCAGGAGAGTGTTGGGCTGACTGGTCACCAGCTTTTGTGTGAGAGCAAGTACATTAAACTGAGTGTAATGGTGAGTGTGAGTGGCACCCACTACAGCAGCAGGCATGCCACAATTTCAGCCCTGCAGCTGCACACTATGCATGGCTGTGTCATTCAGCACTAACAGCAAATAGAACGATTCATGCCCAAACTGGGCAAACAGGATTGCTCTACTGCATGGATAGCGTATAGTTCCTCAGCACCAAATTTTTCTTTCTTGAGTGTCAGAGCACGAGAAGTTGGAGGGTGTTTAAGCAATATAATAGCTAAAGTTGCAGGTAGCAAAAAAAAAAAATTAAAAATCAAATAATAATAAACGGTGTTTCCCAGACAAACCAGCTAAAATCAAACCATACACAGCCCATTATGTGTTTACATAAATTTAATAACCACTAAATCTTTCACTGCAAGTCATCAGTTTCCATTAAATCCAGCGGCAGCTTCCAGAAGAACGATGCTCACGTGGACCCTTTTAAAACAGCAGTTGAACACCTCGTAAACTTTAATGTCTTTTTCCCCACAACAACCACTACTAAGTCAGGAAGTACTTTTATTCCCATTTACTAGATGAGGAACTTTACAGGGCAATTCCTTCATTTGTCTAAGGTCATATAAATAACTGGCTGCTGAGACAGAAACTAAACTTGGCTTTCTAATATCCCAGTCGCCTAACACAACCACTGGATCAGTCAGTGGTTAATTTGGACGTCTTTTCAGCCACTCTGTTTTAAACAAGCAAGACAGTATCTCTGCAGTATGTCTCCGTTGGACTGTATACCATAAAACCTCCAGCATGTTACGGAATAAATGTCCATATCAATAGTTTCCGTCTCCTTTCCTTTCCCTGTAATCTGTTACAGCTTTTCCTATCCTGAGCCAGGAGAATAGACATGGAAAAACAGCAGATGTTCAGTCCTGGGCAGAAAATGGATGTATTTCTGTCCCCAACTTTGCATTTCCCACTGTATCTGCATCATATCTGACCTCTTCTGGCATGAGATATGGCATGACTTTGTACCCAGGTTGTCAAAGACAACATAAAAAGACTAACCCTTTAGGGATTTTTCTCCTCACCTCTCTCCAGTCTGACAGCTTTCCTACGTGCCACATTCATACATATTCGCATTATAGCTTTCTTATCCATTGGAAAGATTTTAAACTTGTAAACTTCCTTTTTAGGGTAAAAACGAGTTCCTCTGTGCAGAGAGGGCACTGAATCCTTTACTGAGGTACAAGTATATTACAGCCACAATGTATCACATATCTATTTAAAGAATAAACAAACAAAAACCCCAAAATGGTTCTCTTATGAAAAATAACAGAAAGATATTTTGGTTTGGTTTGTCTGTTTCCAATCTACTCTTGAAAAACATATACTGCATTTTGTTCCCGTTTCCACTAATGTATATGTCTCTCTCTATTTCTTCTTTCAAGGTTTGATGCATCTATTTTGCTTACTATTATATACGAATCAGCACACAATCTACTGACTAATCTTCTCCAGGAAATGACAACCCGGAGACCTCAGCAGCGGAGCAAGTGCCAGGAGATGCCTTTTGGAGCAGATGTAAGGCTATTCCAGGCTACAGTGGAAGGCCACCTTTTGGATAAAGCTGGTAATGATTTTCTTTCAAAGCCAGGCTCGTAAGACCTACAGAAAGACCAGATTTTTTCAGGGTGTCTAAAGGATCTGATCTTCTGATATTAATCATAATAATTTTGGGACCTTCCACAGGGCGTGTTCCATGTGCCTGGTGGAGTGTGGGAAGCTGTTGCTGACTTTGGTGGAAAATAATGAGCCTTTTTTAGGCCATCTGAGAAATCTACTCATAAATACCTTTTTCTACCTTTTTTCTTGGTGTTAAATAGATTTGGTGTTTCCCCACAGAGATGATAGGTATTACAGAGACAAAGTACATGCCATAAACATTCAGTACAAAAAACACCAATGACAACTCTGTAATATAATCAGCAATAAGGTCCTTAATTATTGCTATTGAGCCTTGCAGCCATAATAGGTTTTCTTTTATTTTCTGCATTCCCTTCAACAGTTTCAACATTTTCCTTTGGTATTTCTTTTCTATGTAGTATCTAACAACAAATAATTACAAAACTCTTCTTCTGCCTGTCAAAAAAATGAAATAAAATAAATCCTGAGGTGCTATACCCAGCAATAGAGAAATATAAGGAGCCTACAAATTCATTTTCAAATATTAAGTTCCCTAGGCACAACCCTGACTCGGAAATAGCAGTCAGGTTACTGAGGGGTGTTTGTGAGTGTTGAATTTGGTTTTATTTGTGCTTGAATTTGTTTATGTTGCTTTTGGGCTCTTTCACTTAATGCCTCTGGGAGCTGAACTGGCATACTGTATATTTAAAAGAAATGCAATAAAAACAATTTAGCACCTTTCCCCTGTGTCTGCATTTGTTATTTTCTACTCATAGGAGAGAATAAATTGTTAATATCTATATTTATCTATTTATATTTATATGCATATATACATACATGTTTTGCTTTTGTGTTTTTTTTTTTTCTGACAAAGTCAGGATTTGCTAAGCTAGAAGCAAAAACTTCCTAGAAACAGAATATGCTGAAATAAGTTCAGGTTGCTACTATATTCAAAAGACAGCAACTATTGCCTCTCTAATTTCTGTTTCCAGTACCATCACACACTCCAATCTATAATGTTGTCAGTTTTATGGAAATCAAAGTTGAGAGCTGCTGTGGGGAGAAGTGTCACCAATATCAAGAGTAGGAACTCACAGATTCTCTGTTAAAAATGAAACCTTACCCTATTTGTACTTGTTACTGATTTGTATCTTTAGTAGATCAATGTCAACAAAAGGTCCTCTCCTTTATCATAAGGGCTTAACAATCGTAGGACAAAATGTATTGCCGTACAGACCAGGACTTACCCTATTTCTATAATCACAACACATGAATATGATCAAAAATAGCTGTACAGTATGCATCAGTGGATCCTTAGCATAAACTTTTAAAACAAGCTGAGCTGTGAGCAAGAGTATTAGGAAAGGTGGATCTCCCAGTGAATTTGTCTCGTGGTTGTGTTCTCTGCTATCTAGCAGTGAGCTCCAGGTGAAGCTTTCTCCATGGTTGGGACTCGCACAGCTCTCTCCCACACAGAATCATAACATCATAGAATGGTTTAGGTTGGAAGGGACCTTAAAGATCATCTAGTTCCAACCCCCCTGACACAGGCACGGACACCTCCCACTAGACCAGGTTGCTCAAAGCCCCATCCAGCCTGGCCCTGAACACCTCCAGGGATGAGGAATCTACAACTTCTCTGGGCAACCTGATTTTCTGGTTTCTAATAAAATTGAAAATCATATGGCAGCACTTCCTCAGCTGAGGATACTTTCTCATCTCTCAGGTTTCATAATACTTGTAGTAATTTAATCCTTGAAACCTCTACCATTTGACCTTTTGTCTCATCTCATTGTAGTTGATGAATTAATTAAAAAAAAATATTAGGGACAATGGTGAAATAGATGGAGAATTCATCCCCAAAGAGTGAATACATAAACCCTGTTTCATTAGGCAACTGATATCAAAATCCATTTTGGTTCATTGATACAAAATTCACAGATTTATTCTTTTTATGACAAGACCTTAATTCACAACCCTGCTGTTGTTATCTGTCGAGCACTGCAGCTAAGAGCAATATATCATAGGTAGGCATTGCATAGAAGTGATTCAGAAAAGCAAGCAGACATTTAGTCCAGCAGTATGATACACTGAACAACTTTGAGTCAGTATGTCATATGACAAATTATATCGGAGTATTTTCACAGTATGCGTATAAACAGAGAGAGTTATGTCGGTCCTGTATTTGGGACCTGAAAGGACAGAACAGTTGGTGCAAGTAGAGAAAGAAAGGGAACATATTACAGCATAAATCACAGAATAATTTAGGTTGGAAGGGATCTCTGGAGGTCTGTAACCCAGCCCCCTGTTCAAAGCAGAGAGGTAACTGCCAAGTTAGGTGCAGATGCCCATGGCCTTACCCAGTTCAGTTTTGCAACTCTCCAAAGCCACAGAATCCAGTGTCTCTGGGCAGTCTGAGAAACTGGGCAAAACCGACAAATGCTGTGTATCCATTTCCTGATGAAGCCCAAGTCTATTTACCTGGTATCCGGGGTCTTTATGTTGTTATTTGCTTTCCTCACTTCCATCAGGATTTGAAACTCCACTCTCACTGCACCAAAGGCTTCCCTGGATATCACATCCCTGACCCATTCTGCCTCATTCACAAGTAAAAGGAATAATATGTATAAAAATATTGCACATGACTCCTTCCTTTTGAAAGCCCCTGTTTTGCAAGCCATTCAGGACCTTCCTCCTGGCAGGCTATTCTTAAAAACACCTCTCATAGCTGAGTAGTCTTTTTAACTGACACGGGAACTATCGGGTTGTTGTGCTCCAGTAATGGATATTTTCTTTATCATAAGAAGAGGCAAGGATGGTGCAAGTTTGCCTAAAATATTGGGGAAAGAACTGTTCAAAACATAGCTCAAAGAGGGAACACCAATAAATTATGGACTCAATTGTCCCTAATTGACTCCTGTTCTCTCTTTCGATTGGACAGGGGGCTGGAGCAGACAGTCCAGGCGTACGGGGCAATTCACATCACTTTGAACTTTTTTTAAATTATGTACCATGCATACTCGGGACTGCTCTTAGGTCTCCATGAACCAGTAAAAAGTATGTTTTATTATATCAAGTAACTTAGCTGGGTACAAGAGATTTAAATACAATTTCTGGCCCTTCTACCAGCTCCTGGCACGAAGCCAGTGAATCACTGCGCAGCGGTGTCTCAGGAAATAGGGATATGAGGACTTGCGGTCTCGGACTGGGACAAAAGATGTATCTTATGCCTCAGTAAAATACCCACTGGACTGGGAAATGCTCTTGCCTGTTTATACTGGTAATGACTGCGCACGATGCAAGGAATGTTTTATGTTGTGCTATCCCTGGTAATGCCTGCAGCACCATATTGATTGTTACTATTTCAAACGAGAGAAACAGATAGCTGAGGCCAACCCATGTGAGCTCAAACGAAACCAGCTGTTCAGCTCCACTGATCTTAACCCGCACTACTGACAGTCAATCTTATTCAAATTCTGTCAGCTGAGATCACCATACCGTGGTAGTTACTGTACAACCCTTTACTCAGCAAGTGTTTATTTTAAAGCTTTTGCACTTCTAGAGTTAATAGATTACTTTTAGATTATATGAATTTCAGCTCACAGGACTGGTCTGGAAGACAGAAGAATGATAAGTATATTTATACAGCACAGCTGAAGAAAGCAAACCAGTCTGCATAAAAGCATATTAATAGGCTAACACTGTGCATCTGGGTATTCTAGTCTGTGTATTTTTATTTCAAGGAGGATCTTATGGGATTTGTTAAATCACTGATAGCTATTTCACTGTATTTTCTGAAAAGGGAGGTGTCTGTTCCTCCGTGGCAGAGGAAGATCTAAGTGGAGAACTGCAAAGCTGTGAAGGAGCCATAATGAATCTTTCCGTGTCTCAGCTCCGTTGGTTAATTTATTCTATGATGAAAACTTCCTTAATATGCAGAGATGACAATATCTATGGATTTTTTACAACGCTTGGCATTGAGGTGGGTTAAGAAAGCAGCTCAGCAAAATTTTTTTAAGAGCATGTAGTTATCCTGCCTACTGTGTGATGCTCAATGTACCTTTTTTTGTACCTGGTTATGTCATTCTGGCATTGTATTCCCAGCACAGTGTCTTAGTTCACCCAAGTGGTGGTACTGCGATGTTTGTCTCATGAGACTAATGTACACAAAGCGGCTAAGTACCTTTGTTGTTGCCTCCTTCCACATGATGTGAGGGCACCGAGAAAGCAGCAGCGGTAGGAAAGAAGCAATTTACTTTTCTGCCTCATTTCTTATAATCTCACAAGTCTACATCCTATCAAGTATATAATAATATATAACTTACTATATGTGAACCTAAAAAAATTCTAGCAATCACAGATAAACCGGGGGGGTGGGGTGTGTCGGGCAGGTGGGGGGGTGTGAGAAGTGATGGGAACATGAAATAAGACAGGGAGATTACTTAGGGTCTCCTCAGGGCTACTTTTGTAGAAAATGAAAATGTGACCTTTGCTGGAAGATACAATAAAGACTTAGGAAATCAAAGTGCCAAACCAAACACCTTTGAGCAAGAACTGGGGGAGCGAGGGTTACTGTGCTGAGCTTATACCCACCTGCTTCCAGGGGAATTATAACTCCTCTTTTATCACCTATTAGTCAAGTAGTAAAACCAAAGACACTCTCCCGTTGTTTGGGACAGCACAGAGGAATGATTATCTGCATGTTCTGGTGAAAAAATAAAACCATTTGAAGTGCAGGGTATATCACCTTTCTTTGTGTTTCAAAAAACCTTCCACATTAAGATATTGCTTAACAGATTGTATGATGGGTACAGGTATGGCAAAGCAGCTAGCAGTGTGGTTAAGTGGCATATCACCTCTAACAAATTTAAGACAATATCTAGATGACATTTCTATGTGATGGATGCGTAAGAATTGGTTTCAATCCTGTACCTAGTAAAACCTTCCAGATGTTCTAGCATCTCTGCTTTTTAAAAGTTAATGAAATTGTGGAGAAAATATGTAGGAAATAACTTCAGAGGTGAATGAGAAATCTTGCGGGCAGTCAATGGAACAGTCTATTTAGTTTGTGAAATGTACAATGAAGAGGTATCTTGTTTACAATAAGTGAACAATTTTGTGAGAAGAAAATACCAGATAATAAAAAGCTCTTTGTCCTGGTGGAGAACAACAAATAGGTGAAAACACATTCATTAAGAATCAAGGTCTACATATCTTACACTGATGGTGGTAAAATACTGGAATAACTATAAATGAACCTGGAGGTTTTTCCATTTCTACATGACTTCAGTAGTGTGGTTGCTGCTGCCAAAGACTGGCTTTAACAGCCTACCACAAGTTCTGGTAGCACGGGTGGAATGTGTTCTGACTGCTGTGGTCATACTAGATGACCTAATGGTCCCTCCTGGCTTCAGAGTCTATCAACCTATTAATTAGCAGCTAATTAGCAGCTGGTACCAATAATAGGCTATTATCTTGTAGCAAATCAGCCAGTAAAAGAACAAGTAGTACACACATTGGCACACTATATGACTGAGCAATACTAATTTTTAATAGCCTTACTTTTGCTATTTAGACTTAAGTGATACAGGTCCTCTGAGATACACAGATGAATAAACAGATTTAGCCATAGAGTGGAGTTAGTTTAACCTTAGGGGACCTCAAGTTACAATACAGACATGAAGGAAAAGCACCACACACAGTCTTTCCATTAGAAAGTTTTTGGTTTATTTTTTGAAAGAGAAATGCAAAGTCCACTTTAGTACTTTAAAATTAATAATAATCATAAGAGGATACAGACCATGCAAAATCTACATTTGAGCAAACATTTTAATGTTGCTATGTTATTTTTTATAACCTAAAAAACCTTTGGGTTTTTTGTAACCTAAAAAAAACTAGGTTAAAGTTTTGAGTTTCCAAGTTTTCCTTGGAAACATTAGCAAAAACACTTTTTTCAGTTTTCTCAAAATTCTTTGGGGGAGAACACCATATTGTTCACCCACGTCTGATAACACTTCCTTTCTGTTTGCTTTCCTTAATTAAAGTTAGCTTCTGGATACACCCTGTCAATTGTCATCCTGGAAATCTAGGTACAGAGCCAGGAAAAGAAATCTTATCTTAGGTTACTCCCAAAATCTACTCTCTTTCCTTTGTCAAAAGGATGATAGAAACTCCCCACAAGGGTCACCCTGAAAACTCATGCTAGGTTATGCTCTGGACAATAAAAAAGATTAATATTATCCTTGTGAGAGTAGCCTTTGTGAATGCCTACATTAAGTCACTTTTCTTGCCTACAGCAAGCAGCACTAATACTTTCCTCGCTGGCAGGAATAACTCCTCACTCATTAACAGACTTTAAGGCAGACATCCTCCAGAAGCATCAAACTAAATCCACAGTACTAATGTACATTCATTGGCCTCCAGATTTTATTTTTTTTCCTGATTCTGCATTTGTGGTCTAAATATTCCTACCACAGAAGCTGGGATTTGTACACACAATAGCTCTGAATTTTGTGTGTGGACCAAGCCAGACAGACTGATGCAGCTTCCTCACCTATTCTATACTCTAACCTTTTTCTGTATGAAAAGGGAAAGAAACAATGAAGAGATAAGAAACAGAAGGCATTTGTGCTGAGTCCTGGCCCTATTGCGTTCTTATAGATATTACAGATAATATACCTTTGCAATCCTCCTGTTAGTATGGAAGGGAAGAGTAAAAAAGCAAACCAAAAACAAAACAAAAAAATCCATTACAGAGGCCACAGAAGGACTTATAAAGGGATTAAAACACAACAGGAAAAGTCCTGAGCAAAAGGAGGGTTCCTTCAGGTCATACAAGGTCTTTGACCTAGAGCAATCATAAAGTAGCGACAAGCTAGTAAGAATAACTCTTTGATAGGAAGTGCTCCTGATGTCTAATATTAGTTACCTGGAAGATGTGGTAGAAGTCTATTGTTTTGTCCCGTGTAGTTTTAAATACTTCAGACGATACAAAAGAACCTGTAGAGAGTTATTCTTCATTGAGTGAATATTCTGCAGCATTCATGTGCTTTTCCTCAGAATATTTTGCCTCTCCTCTGGCTTCAAACCTGCAAGTTCAAGGAGGATCCATCATCTCTGTGGTTAGACAAAATGGGTTTAGACATTCTGGTAGTTTCTTGGCTGCTTGCACAGGTTCCTCAAGTCCTTCCATGTTCACTAGACAGCAAAGAGAATAGGTAGTTCCTTTAGTTGTGTGATCTGTCTGTCAGGTGTTTTACTGGATTTGTCAAATAGACATTCCATAATGAGACTTTGATTTCTTCTTTGTTGTCTGTAAAGAAAAAAAAAAAAAAAAACAAACCAAAATGCAATGCATAGTCTTTCATTAATCCACATTCTGCTCAGATGTGGAAGTAAGATTCTAATTAAAGGCTCTGGGCAATCCTGTCTCTCTCTGTATTAAGGCTCCTACCAAGCCTGATATTTTGTATTTTATTGTTAGAGAGTAAAGGTGAGGTGTGGGAGGAAAAAGAGGGAGGGTAGAATGAGCTGTTTTATTTCTCTTAGGTAAGAACTGAATAAAGGAAAAGAGAATATTTCAAAAACAAAAGAGATGGAAGAAATGAAGAGAGAGATGAAAAAGTAAACATGAAGTGACAGGAAAGAAGCAAAAGTATTATTATTGCACGTCCGTTTTTAGTATGTGTAGCTACCATCATCTGTGTGATTTAGGGAAAATGAAAGCCAGATTTCTTACTTTGGCTAAGAAAGATTGTCTTGCACTATTTTTAATACCAACAGAGTTCAGTTTCAATTGTGCTGAAAAATGGTATGAAGGGAATATAAAGAATGAAATTCTGAAAAAACAACACACATTACAGACTCACAAAATTAACTGCTGCACAGCATGAAAATATTAGGCTAGACTATCCGGTAGATAGACTGGAGAGATACCAAATTTGTGAACACAATTACTCCAGGGTGAAAATGTCAGAGCCTATTGTACTAAAATAAAAATTCCATTGGTTATGGCAAATAATCACCAATTGAATCAGAAATATTCTGTCTATTATCCTACTGTATAAACATCACATTCATTCCATCATTCGAATGTATAATCACTGTCCTTGTTTACATAGTTTGCGTTGGGCAGAATGTGATTTTTTTTTTTTGCCAAAATATAAAGCACTACAGGCTTATTAAATCCTAGCTATAAACTCTTTCTTGAGGAATAAAAACAAGCTGTTTTGAAAGGATGAAATGGCTGTTGGCTCACCCAAAGTGATTTGTAGGGAACAAGGGAACATGCACAGAATGTGGTATAGCACAGAGAGCAGCACCTGCTTCCACAGCTGAGCCAAGGTTGGGTGGATGGGAGCTGTAGATCACACCATAGCGAGGACTGGGCAGGACCAGGCAGACTCTCCTGCTTCCTCAGACAATACCACAGTAGATCCAGTGGTGAGCTTTACCTGAGGAACGGCCTTGCTACCTGTTCATGAGTCACTATTTCCCTGAAAGTCTGAAGAGTAATTTCTATTTGTGCAAGACTCCATTCATCCTAGCAAACACATCATTTTGATTATTTATTGTCATAGCAGTGCCTGGTGGCTGGAACTGAGGGTGCTGCTATTTCAACCAGGAAACATAAACGTATACAATGAGAGAGAAGGTCTGTGCTATTTCTGCCTCTTTCCCACCAGCCGACAGAGCAAACGCTTTGGGTGGCATGACAGGCAACAGGCCGTTTTCTGGCTTTCAATCATGTTATGATTTCATCTGGTTCTGAATCACTCCTCTTCTTGTAACACAAAAGGTAAGAAAGGAAACAGAGGAGTGCCATTCCCAAGGTCAAACTATAAATCTGTGGCAGACTGGAATAGAAAGTAGCCTCCAGCCTGTTGGTCTGTGCTCACAAAGCAGGACTGCGCAGGACGTTTATATTTTCCTTTCATCATGAGCTTCCCAGAATATTCACTTTCCTACCCATGCAGTGTTGTATATCATATTGAAGAGACCTTCTGTGGTTACTGTCAATTTTGTCAAGCATCAACAGCTGTCTAAGCACACATGGATTACCATGATTGAGTAATCCCTGCCAGGAGTGTGGCGGATGCTGTGTCTCTGGCATTGAGCTACAAGCATGCTTTCCCCCCCACACACTTTGTGTTCTTTCTGTGGATTTTGCAATTAAAAACTTGAAATATAGAGCATGGAAAAGGAGATCATTTATCCAATTACCTTACATTCTAAAGTCTCATAATTATGTATAACATAAATAGAAATTTTTAATATAATTTAATATTCAATTGGTTTGGCCTCAAGAATATCATGTATTTCCTTTGATCATGGAAAGCTATGCACCTTTCACATGAACATCTGCATTAAAATGAATCATGTAGTGCTAGGCAAAAGCTATGCAAAATACAAATCACCGCATCAAGGAGCTTTGGCAATGCCATGTTTCCCTGTGGTTTGCTACTGGAGAATGGGAGGTGAGACACCCCGATTCGCAAGTCTTGATCTGTCATTTATCTGCACTACTTGCTCTAAGACTCAGTGCTCTTATCTCCAAGAGGGGATAATAACCCTAGTGGATGAGGAGGCTTAATGAATCTAAAAGTCCTTCGGAGCTTCTTGGATGAGAGACCACAGAAATTCAAAGTATCATTACAAAATCCCCTCGTGCCTGCTCCACTGAGGAGATCACGTGAAAAGCCTTTTTTTCCCTCCCAATCCGCTGTAGAGTAAGTGACTGAGCGAGGGCCTTCAAAGGGTGGAGTCAGCAGGTGAAAGAACTAGAGAAGGCCTTTGCAGTCAGTATGAAGAAAGGAGAGTGCCCTACGAGCTCGGCAGCCTTTGCAGCCTCTTCAAAGAAGGGCAGGAGTCGTCTCAGGCACACGGATAGGTCTCCCATCTGCCTGACGGATGCAATACCAGGAGAGTAGCACAGAATGATGAGCTGGGGTCTTTGGAAGAGGTATGAGTCAGGACTAGAGACTAGCGGCGGAAGCGGAGGTGTTATGAACGGGTTTGTAACACTGTTTAGCCAAAGACTCTTTTTCTCCCCTGATGGGGGATCAGAGAAAACAAAGAGGCAACCCCCTCTCCCAAAACTTACAGACACCCCTGCCCTGAGCCTTTCCGTCAGACTATTAGCTGCCTCGCTGTTTTCTTCCAGTGGGCTGATCACATTGCATCTGTCGTGCACTTTTTCCTGAAGAGAGAACACCATTAACCTCCTGAGGAAATGTTTGCCTAGCAGGGCATACGCATTTCCCTTTCGCCTCCAGAAACAGTGGGGGAAATGAGTCTTCTGCCCTGCATACAAGAAGCAACTCATTTCCCATTGAGTGATGAAGGCAGTCAGGTCGCTGCCCTAGGGAATCTCTCTGTTTTAAAGCTTCAAAGTGTGTTTTAGGCTTAAGAGTTGGTTTAAGCCATACTATGCCCTGATCATTTACCACGCTGCGGTATGCTTTCCTCAAAGTTATTCGACAGCTTTATTAATAGATTCCTTGGGTCAGGTATCAGTTAAATATGTGTAAAATTTGACTAATTCACATGAAAGAATGACAATAAAGCATTCATTTTATAGCATATTAGCGGTAATTAGAATCAGAGCTTGTCTGTTTGTTCTCTGAAGGATAGTTAAAAATCTGTGATCAGAGATAAACATTTATAATGTACCGATGTCTTCCTCCCCACTCCCTCCCCCCGAACACGAATATTTTGAAGTCCACAGGAGTCTAACAACCCCAACAGAGCACACTATTGCAGAGTCTAAAAGTAGACAGATCTTTAAGTGAAACTGCAGGGGACATTTTAGACCAACAAAGGACTTGTACTGAGATGTGCCTCGGGCCCTGGGAGTAGCACAGGATCTTTACTGATCACTAAGGCAGAGGGACTTTCATTTTGCTCCCCTCACCTCCAGCAGCAGAGCTGTTTCTAATGATAAGCTACAGACCTTTCAGATAGGGCTTTCAGAAGTCTCTTTAGCTCAGATTCACAAAGGAGTTCAGATTTCACAATCCTGAGCTAGTTTTTGTAACTTACTGTGAATTGCTCTGGGCTGTCCACCATATAAATAATGGCCCGATTAAACCCTTCACATGTGGAGGTTGTCACATATTCAGCAAAAGGCTGTGGGTTTCTTTTGATAATCTGGAAAATAGACCACAGAGTTGTTCTGTGTGTGCAAAGCCTCCTAATGGAAAGCATTCCTCACACCCTTCTCATCCACACCCAGATAATGGAAAATTGTCTATGACAAGGTGACTGACTCTGTAGACAATGAGTGATCAGTGGGTATAGTTCATCTCAACTTGCTTCCTTGTAACCATACTGGGGAGATAGAGACTGGATGGGCAGACTACAAAGTGAGTGAAAAATCAGCTGGACTGTTCAAACAATGCAACAATTTGAAGTCTAAATGATGCCCAGCTAAGAGTGGTTGTGTTCCTCAGGTGTCATGGGCTAATACCATCTAACATCTTCATTGATGACCTGCTTGATGGGAGAGAATGCATCCTCAGCAAACTCACAGGTGGTATCTCATAAGGCACGGAGAGGAGAGCTCTTGGTAGTCTGGAGGGTAGGGCTGCTGTTCAGAGGGACCTTGGCAAGCTGGAAAAGTAGGCCAATGGGAACTCCAGGAAGTTAAAATTTCAAATGCAAAGTCCTGCAACCTGTAGAGAACATCTTCACGCAACATGGTAAGCAGGGCACTGACTGCACAGGGAACAGTTCTGCAGAAAGGGGCACACAGATCCTTTTGGACAGCAAATTGAACATATGTCAGCAAGGAATCCTTATAACAATAAAGGCTGAGTATTGGCCTGGGTTAATGAGAGCATAAATAGACCTAGGGAATTATTTTTTCTTACTACTGGGCACTTGTTAAGTTGGCCTCTGGAATAGTATCTGGTTTTGGGCCACCCGTGCAAATAAGACATTGACAAACTGATGCAAGTCCAGGAAAGAGAGATGGATCTGTCAAACCTGTGCAAGGGAACGCTAAGAAGAGAACCAACTTTCTTTCAACAAGAGTTGGACAGTCATTGTTTTCAAGAGAAGAAGCAGCCAGACTTCAGATTGCAGAGAAAGAACAAGAGACAGCAGCTACAAGCTGCAGCAATGGGAATTTCATTGATCGAGAGGGGAAAAGAAAATCCACCATCGCAGTAGCCCTGGAACAGACTACTTAGGAGGCTCCGGATTAACCTTCCACAGGGATTTTTTTGAACTTAGTTAAACAACACCTTGAGAAAGCTTTTCTAACTTTGAGCCCTCCTTTGACCTCTAAAGGTTTCTTCCAAGCTGAATTATTCAATTATTTAAAAAAAAAAAAACCACATTGACTTCTTTCCCTCCTTTGCATCCTGTTTTTTAGCTCAACTTTCAAAGCTTGCAGGGCAAAACACTATCATTAACAGAGACAACTTTAAGCACTAATTGGATAACCAGAACACAAATTCCATTTCTAAATCAAAATATCATTAAGGCAGGTAACTATTTATCTCTATGATTGCTGGAGGAAGGACATGGAACGGGAAGTTACTTATTTATGTGATAATATCTTGCTCAATCCAGCATGGAGACTTTTTTTCTTATGTACAGAACATTAGAAGTTATATGTAAATATAAATGAGTTCCTGATGAGCTTTCTGCTTACTACTTCACACAAGTTGGTATGAAATCCCCACTGGAACAAGGCAGGGCTTCTGAAATTTGAGAGCAACATTGCCTTTCTCTCATTTAAGCAACGTTGACTTTGAACACAATGACTCATATTCTAATCTAAAGTAGCCCCATTGTTTCAGTATTATTGTACTAGTAGGAAAATCTTTTCTTCTCAGAAGAAGAAATAGTTTGACAGCATGGGTTTACAAGACAGTCTTACATCATTAAAGCGGCATCTACTGTAAAGCAATTGAAGGTGAAGAACCTCTGTAGGCTGATCCATCCTATCCTCAAATAAATGTCTACATTGAGAGGAACCTACCACCATTCACTGAAATGGGAACCTTGACAGCTAGCCCGTATTTTACACTTCAGATTTCAGTAACTATGCAGAAGTGTTATACAGATAAATTTACAGTAGTAGTAGTGAAGTGGTTGATGAAAAAATGAGTAAACCTACCAACCTGTTCTTCCCAAACAAAAAGAAGCTCTGTCTTCTCTATATATTGCTAAAATTAAACTTAGGTGAGCTGCATTATTCTGCATTTACCCTTGATTATACCATTGATTTGATGTTGGTTGCCAGTGAAGTTTAATAACGAACTCAAGTATTTATCACCAGAACTGAGTGAAATGAGTTCGCTAGCTTCACTCCAAACCTGGTTTATAACACACAGGTTCTTCTCATTGTAATTTACATTATTTGCATTATTGGTAGTTCTCCCAACAATACTGTATTAGGCTGAGAATTGCAAGTCAAGCATATATTTGTTTTAGTATCAGTTAGGCAATTATTCATTGCAAGGAAGGATTTGCTTTCTCAGTTTGGATATGACTGCAGTTTGAAGACCCTTAAAAAAAAAATCTACTTCAAATTGAACTGCTAAATTTACTACTAGGCAGAAGTTCAGAGCCAGAAGTTAAGGGGTTGATACATGAATGTAAGCCAAAAATGGATGCCCTTATATTGAGCCTGTCAAATGTATTGATGCTTGTTAATGCCATTTAAGTCTTAGTTAATAGGTTTTCTAATTCTTCTTTTTGTGTGTTTGGTTGGTTTTTTTTTTAATTCTCCATCATAATCTGAAGTCACCACCGGTAAGAAGACAGCAAAGAAAAGTAAATCTACGCATTGAGAAATGACCACTAAGAAAACCGTTCCTTCACTCACTTTACATGGCCTCAGCATTCAGATGGGTTTGAATCAAGTTTTCCATTTGAAGTCAAAAAGCAAGGTCCCAGGTCAAGACAAGCATCTACCAGTAAAGTTCTAAAAAGTCCATTCATTGCTACAACAGAGGAGGAAAGTCCGTTTGTTTCCTTGCCACAATAAATTTTAAAGACCTAATTATTTCCTGTGATTCAAGATTTGGAGAACATATTCTGAGGGATGTAAGAGGACTAAGGGATTCCGTGTCACCTTCTCCTACATTATGCCTAATCGTGGCTTCCAGTTGTCTTAGGACCTCTAGAATGACTGATAGGAGTTTTGACCCACATCCACGGGTTAATTTGGAAAGCTGCCTGAAGCTGTGCACTGACAATTAAAGATTATAAATAAATAAGTCAGTAATCCTAACATCCTGGTTGGTTTGTTTGCCTTTTATTCCCTCCTGCACCCTCCCTTTTGTGTAAACAAAATATTACTTAATCAGGAACTAGTTTACCTTGGCTTTCTTTTTATAACAGATCAGCGTTACTGAACAAAGCAGAGGTAACAGATGAGTATACTAATTGGAGATGTCAGGGCACTGGGGATTTCATTAATGACTGAGAAATGGACTGAGAAACATCAAACATTTCCTCACGCCTCATCTTGCTCCCTATCTGTGGAAACTTAAAAGCTGGTTAAACCCTTTTGTAGTTTAGTAGAGCTTAAAATTTGGTACCAAAGGAGGCATCCTGTCACAACAAGTAACATGGAAACTGAGTTTATTTTGTCAAACAAAATATTAGAATAGAACCAAAACCAATCTGTGAGAGTGCTTTATTCTAAGACTGAATTTTACTCAGCCAAAAATAATGAAAATCTCTCCAGAGAAGAAATTGACAGATAAGCTATCTGCACAAGAATATATTTTAATGCTATACAAACCTTTCAAGAGTCTCTTGGCCACTTGTATAATGGAAGAATGGTGAGAGCAGTACAGGATTTCATACAACCCTGCTGAAGCAATGAACTGGGAGGTGGGACTCCTGAGTTGGTCTGTGAGCTCCACTGTCATCTGACTGTCAGCAAAACACCATTCTGTTCCTAAACCACCACTTTTCCCTTTCTAATAATATAACATTGATTCCCCCTCTCCTTTTTATAAAATGTTTTGATATTTGAAGACAAAAAGCACTGCACAGGCTGGATTCAGCAAAACTTCAGCGTATAAATCAGATTCTCTACAATGTGTGCCTTATTGGAAAAAAATCTGATTCACTGAAAACTGATTGCTTTTGTTGAAATATTATCAATTGGACAAAAGTTCCCTCAAGTCAGATGGAATTGCAGAGAAGTGAGCGCAAAAGAGATCTCATTCGCCATTTTTTACTGCCAGAGCTGCTCCCCTTCATCTAATAATGGATTGCAGGCGGCTGACTTGACAATCAGCTGGCTGAGGTACTCAGGTGGGTGCCCAGAATAAAGTTCTCCTTTGACTAACGCCAGAAAGAGATTAGGTCCTGCGTCTCTCCATTGCCAGCTGTGCACATGAACTCAAGTGTCTTGGCATAGTTTGCTCTCATAGCATTCCCAGCTTTGGGCAAGAGATGAGCTCTCACCAACCTTTATTTCAGCTGCACAGTGAAAGTGTTATCAGTTATTTATCTGGTGCTTATTGCTGAGTTAAAATTAACCATGGCTTTTGCAGGCTGAGCCAGTTTTGAAAACAATAAAAACTTGCTAAGTTAAGAGCCAAAAGATGACGATCAAAAAAAAAAAAAAAAATCTTAAGTGTTTCCGGTACGCTTCCTGGCACATCAGGGTCCAGATCAAAGACATACACACTTAATTAAGATTTCCTATATATAGGACCAGCTTGGCAAAGAAAGCAGTTGTTTAGATGCCCCTAACTGAACTACCTTCATTATAATACTAAAATTAAATACTAAAATACTGGGCCATAGGCCAGGAAGACCCTCACCCCAGTGAGGACCCTTCCTCTGCGCAGGCATAGCAGTGTGGGGAACGACTAAGCAAATATAATTATATGCTGATTGCTATCCGACCATTACAACTGTGAGTGCATGACTATGTACCGTGCGTGTGTAAAAGATGCGGTGGTGAGGATTTCTGGTGTGCTGGTCTGCGGGAACCCACCCAGCACCCAGCCTTGTGCGACTCTGAAATAAGTAATGAGCATCTCTCCGGGGCGTGCGAAAATGGGTCTGTTGCATAGCGGGTAACGAACCCGCTTTCTCGACACCAAAAGGTGTGGTGGAGCGTGGGGGAAGGACTTTTTAGTAGGGCAAGTAGTGACAGGACGAGGGGGAATGGCTTTAAACTGGAAGAGGGCAGGTTTACATTAAACATTAGGAAGAAATTCTTTACTTTGAGAGTGGTAAGGCACTGGCACAGGTTGCCCAGAGAGGTTGTTGAGTCCCCATCCCTGGAGGTGTTTAAGGCCAGGCTGGATGGGGCCTTGGGCAAGCTGGTCTAGTGGGAGGTGTCCCTGTCTGTGGCAGGGGGGTTGGAACTCGATGATCTTCAAAGTCTTTTCCAACCTGAACCATTCTATGATCCTATGATCTCTTGGCTGAGCGCTCTCCAGAGGACCAACTGCTCATCATGCCAATTTACTGTTGCTGTCCTTACCAACAGGATATGTATTTCTACTCTGCCATGTCTAGGAGGGTCTAAGAAGAAACAACACCCTTTGCCAGCCAGCAAAAATACTGGACAAACACCTGTAAAGATGGAAGTTTATTGTGAAATTTTTGTTCTGGAGCGGAGCTCCATCCCGTTCCAACGGAGCTGGAGAGTTTAGTTTGGGCAGCCCTGAATGGTGTTTTCATTCCCTTTAACGTTTCTGCCGGTGACCCGCCCAGCGGATTCAGCCCCGTGACTTACAGGAAAGCTGGTTGAACAGCCTGCTGAGCCATCCCATGCTCCTGCACCGAGGGCGAGCTCGTAGCTACGAAACGCTCAAGAGAAACAGGTTTCCCCCCGCCTCCCCCCTTCCCCAAACCACCCCC
>NW_009647731.1:3268843-3345669 GCF_000708025.1 Charadrius vociferus | reverse complement strand
GGGAGCTGCAGGGGCAGAGCGGCGGTTGGTGGTGGGGGGTGTGTGTGAGGAGAGCTCTGCCGGCCCCGAGCGGGCGGGGGGCGGGGCTCGGCCGTGTCTCTGCCCGGCAGAGAGCTGTGTCCCCGGTGCCTGCCAGAGGAGACGTAGCCATGCAGTTGGAGCTCCCACGGAAACACGCAGCCACCCAGGCTTCAGGCTGTGGGGAGTGCCACAGCCTTACGTGGCTCATGATGGTAGTAGGGGTGGCGGCTGTATGAGGTGTGACCAGGTGGACAATCTGCTGAGTGGCAGAGCGAAGTGGAAAGACTTAAGAAGCACCAGGGAGTGTGAGAAAGAAATAGGCTGGTGGAGTTGTGCTCTGACCTCACTGAGAGAGAAACAGGGATAGTCACAAGAACAAATGCAAGATGAAAGGGATTCTGTACACCCCCCCTCTCCTGCCAATCTGAAGGCGGTGGCCAAATGGAGAGCTGTGCATGGAGGCAAGTCTGTGCTAAGGGTGGCAAGCAAACCCCCTCCTTGCTCACCTTCCCTACCCAGGTGCCTCTGTGCAATAGGTGTGAGGCTTGGGGTGAGGCAGGCCAGCCTACGGATGATGTGGAAGATGGTCCCACTACACCAGAGGAGTTGATAGGACCAGAAAGGCCTACCCGCAGTTCAATGGCCACTTCCACAAGGAAGACAAGATGGATTGTAGTTGTGGGTGACTCCCTTCTGAGAGGAACTGAGGGTCCAATATGCTGGGCAGACCTTTTTCGCAGGGAAGTCTTCTGTCTCCCTGGGGCCTGGGTTAGGGACATCAACCCTGGACTTAAAGAGAGCAGACTTTGGCCTCTCGAGAGGTCTGCTTGGTAGGGTTCTATAGGATAAAGCACTGGAGGGGAGAGGAGCCCAATTAAGCTGGTTAGTATTCAAAGATCGCCTCCTCCAAGCTCAGGAGTGATACATCCCTACAAAGAAACAGCCAGGCGAAAAAGCCAGGAGGCCTACATGCATGAACAAGTAGCTCTTGGACACGCTCAAAAGCAAAAAGGAGGCCCCCCGGGAGGGGGCCTTTTTGCAAAGGCATAGTGATAGGACAAGAGGTAATGGCTTCAAACTGGAAGAGGGGAGATTCAGATTAGGAATCAGGAAGAAATTTTTCACTATGAGGGTGGTGAGGCACTGGAACAGGCTGCCTAGAGAAGTCCTAGATGCCCCATCCCTGGAGGTGTTCAAGGCCAGGTTGGATGGGGGTTTGAGCAACCTGGTCTAGTGGGAGGTGTCCCTGCCCATGGCAGGGGGGGTGGGACTAGATGATCTTTAAGGGCCCTTCCAACCTAAACTGTTCTATGAATATGAGCCAAGACTATTAATGCACGACAAAATTCACTGGAAAATAAGAACTTTTTTTTCATAAAGGTCTGTCTTAAGTTCAGAGGAGGTTTAGTAATCAGATTTCAGTCTTCTGATACTCTGTTTTGGTCATCTCTAGTTGAAATTACTTATTGGATGCTCTTTTAACACAGGGTGATCTTATGAAGAACTCAGTTGCATTGATTCAACCTACAGTTGGAAGCAAATTTATCTGCTGGATAAAATTTGCTCTGTCCTCAGAAAGTGAACATTCAAAAAATCCTGGTCCCTGCTAAGAGTAAGTATTGTTCACGTTTTAAGTATCAGTCCAGAGCACTGTTAAATCAGTTACAAACCCTTTCCTTTCTGAGGCAACGTAACAGATTTTGTCCCAGAACTTTGCAGAGATTATCCTCAGAGCATTTCATTTTTCCAAAGGGAAAGTTCAGGGATTAACTAACCAATTATTTTCTGCCATGAAATAATAAACATTTTTAAAAGGAAATGCTTTTAAACTGAAAGTAAATTTCTCTGGGGAAAAATGTTAATTTCTAATGGAGATTTTCAGTGACAAGAAGGAAATTGTAATAATACATTTTGTTCCTTCCAAAAATGAAAGAAAAAACACCTATCCCTTAAAAAAAACCACCATTTTTTTCATGTAATTCTTTCAAAACTACACCTGTTTGCTGGCTGGTTTAAAGAGAAAAACAATGTTTTTCCATTGAGATTTTGTTACAAAACTAATTAAACCATATTGTTGAAATTAGTTAATGTTTCCTTGGATCTAAACTGGTAATGTGGAATCTTGTCAGCAGTGAATAATATTGTTGCTTATAGTGAATTTTTTTTGCTCGCCTTTTTTTTTACTTACAGTTCCAACTTTTACAGCTTGTTAATAATGACTATGTTAAGATTTATTGGAAAGATTAATAGTTATTTTGATGAGTCTTCCCCTATGAATATATTTTTTTTCTCCAAATAATAACTGAAATGTGTAAAATATCCAACAGAGATAAAGAGAGCAGAAAAAAAGGTCACACATCATTGAACAGTTTATCACCATGGAAAATATCACAAAATAGCCCATAATTATGGAAAATCAAATATAAGTGAGCCCATAAAGCTAGCTTCTTTCTTACAACATGCAGTCAGGGGAAGAAGAAAAAAACCAACCCACGAGTTGAAAAATACATTAGTGTTGTAATTCAACAAAGCTAAACTTTGTAAGGCACATGATTAAAACTTTTTGGGAGTCTAAACAAAGCTATAATTTTTTTCTGTACTGAATAAAAGTATGTAATAAAAACTACATAAAATAAGAAAATCCTAGTTTTGATACGCTGTTGAGCGCATAAGTGTATCTATACATGTTCCTTTATTAACAATTCAGGCTTCTTTTAGTACTTAAATAATACATTATGGTTTCAGATGAAAATCATGATGCAAAGGAAAAACATCACTGCAAGCTACAAAATCAACAATTTCTAACACAGATGAGGGAATCATTTTGACTTGCAACCCTCTACTACCATTTTGACGGTTAACATTTAGGGGGACCATCTTTTCAGTATGCAAATTCAGTTAGGCCAAATACGGGATTTTGATACAAAAATGCATCCCTTTCCAATGTAGGATTTATCTGTATAGTATGAAGTGTTAAAGCACTGGCTTTTTTTAATCTTTGTCATTTATGATGCATGTATAAACCACAGAAAAGGAGAAAAAGCTCTCTACTCACTTCAGAAATAACTTCATCTTAACTGTGAACTTCTGTTGTCCTCCTGTCAATAGGGGCTTTCTTCAAAGAAGGTGTCCCCAGGTATCTGTTCACAAGGGACATTGTCAGCTGGCAAATTTGGTTGGGTTTTGTTGCTTAAATTCAGTTTCAAAAACTTCAGACTTTCGAAATCTGGCAGCAGATGCAAAGTAACAAATTTGTGTCTGTCAGCCCACTATTCCCTGACAAGATGCCTGTGAGCATGCTGATTGTACATATGCAACTAATTAGGACCATGGTTAGGATAAATTAATGGATTGATTTACCTCCAGATCCAGTTCAGTGGCAACCTCAAGCACACACAGAGTAGCAGGCACTGCCCTATGATTTCCTGCTGGCTGAGTCTTGCTGGCCAACCTGGAGTGGCCAAACTTCCCGCCTCAGTCACAGATTGCCTCCTGCAAGCTGTGAAAGGGGGAAGATAACTTCAACAAGGCGGGGTGGGGGTAAATAGCACTCTTTTTTGACAGGAAGGGATGGCTGTTTCTGAGAGTAAAACCCATTTTGCTGCTTTGTTTCCATTTCATGAAGTGCTAAAGGCCTCTGGCACTGTTTTAATGGCCCGTCTGGTTGAGCATAAGCAGCAAACTTTTGGCAGAGTGTAGAAGCCAGCTCTTCATTTATAAAGCCGCTTGTCTCTGTGGTGCCAGCTGTCCCTCACACATAGTCCTCCTTACTTCAGCCTGATGATGAGCGAGGTCCCTGCAGCAGGCTATGGCCAGAGAGGCTTGGTCAAGTCCATACGCAGCAGCCACCCTTTTGTGAGGCAGCAAGGTTAGGATGGAAGAAACATGATCAGCAAGGACAACATGTCTAGTGCTCCTGGCATTTGTTGTTAAAGTCCAAAGTGGTACTTGCAAGACTGGGACAAGAGAAATGATCCCTGTGTAGTACAGTAGAGTGCATAAAAAGCACTTCTGTGTTGCTTCTGTGTACTCCTCCCAGGGTCAAAATGCAGCTTCCCTGGCTGAGAGTCAACAGTCTGCAAGTGCAGTCCTCACACATGGGGACTTGTACAGACTCCCCTTGGGGGGACCCATGTTAATGCTTCAGGGGCAAAATTCCTCTCAGGCTGAAGGAAATGCTAATGTAAGTCAGGTCAGCCGTGCCGTATGCAAAGCGGGTCTGCTTCTCTCCATCAGCTGGGTTCTAGAGGGACCTTCATGAGTAAGTGCAGCTGCAGGTCTCCAGGCTTCCCTCTTAGCTCTGTGACACAGAACTGGAGTCCCACAGAGGATGGACCATCATGGGAGTTAATTCAGGGAAATAATTTTACTGAACTCTAGATGCCTGACAGGGAGGGCCCTAAGTGTTCCCAATAAATTTATCATGAATGATAAACAGAATGAATATTCTTCCTACATGGCCAAGAGTGGAAAACTCAGTGATGATATGTTCCACATACACTCAGCCTTTCTCTCAACATACAGTTCTAGCAGGGATTTGAGGAATCAAATGTATTTTTGTGTGTGTACACACACACGCACAGTTGCATGTGCACACATGCAGGGGCCATATCCTGTTAACTTGCTTTTCCATTCTTACCAGTAACTTTCTAACCAGCTCCGTTCTAATTTGACAAGAGAGCGATCTCACTGCTAGTTCACAAGTGACAAAAAACCTTTGAAAAGAAGGTGGAAAAGCACCTCTCAAGTCTTTCTTTATTCAATAAAATAAGTCAGTAAGTCAAGTGGGACAAATTCATGGTGACCCAGTATTTGTTCTGCTCTTCATGAAAGTATTTGTTTCTGATGATCTGGCATTGCTCACTGTTGGAGACCGGATTCAGTGACCAAAAAGCCAATGGCTTTTTTCTAATTCATAGTGCTTTGAGCGGGGTAGAGCAGCGTTTGCAAATGATCCATAGTGCTGTGATTTCACAAATCATGTTTGGTCTCTAATGAGCAAACTTTCTGCAAATGGATGAAACCATTATCATACCATGCAGGCCATAGAACTGCATCTTCCTTTTTGCCCCAGACTGGCATTTTCCAGGCAATGTTTCATCTGAGCAATGTCATGGGCCAAGCCTGACAAGGAGCAGTATTGTGGGTCCTTCAAAGCTCAGTGCTTCTGACCAAAGCATTTCTAAAGCTGAGGTGCAGGAATAAAAACACAGTCTCAGAAGATGTGGTACACATTAAGGGATTCACTAAATGTCTACTGAAAGAATAAACTTACCATTTCCACCTTTACTATAGAACAATGCTTATGTATATATTTAGTGGACACATTGTCCTGCAGCATCCTACATGATCTGTTTATTGGGGATGGAGTTGTACATGTGCTAAAAATCATGTGAATGTTTAAGTATCGCATTGAAATATCATATATTAACAATATATTTTAAAGGACTGCTGGGTGATTAGTATACCAGTTTGCAGAATGATTTAGGAAAATACCTTAATCAAAGAATTTCTTAACTGCAAGCCTAACATACGTGCTTAACTGCTTTATTCAGCCAGGTCTTCTACAGAAGTACTTGCCTATCTTAAAATGTATTAGACACAACCCAGAGTTAATTGAATTATTTGTAGGCTTCACATTACATTTGTGCTAAAGGACATTGCTGAATCAGGGATTTAATGGGCAAACAGTTAAACAAAGGAATCATGTGCATGGCTTGAGCCAGGAAGCAGGAGGCAAGAATCCAGAGCTTTTTTCACAGCTCTGCCTTTGGGAAAGTGAGATTAATCTTTATACTTTTAATAGATTTTGAGCTCTCCTTATATATTGTTGTACCTCAGGCAACCCACATATAATTAGAAATAGTAATCAAATGTCAGCCTCATGCTTATTGTACTTAGCAATCATGAGATTTAGTTAATTAGTACATTTCCTGTGCTTTGGGGTCCTTGGACAATGAAGGTCATGTATCTACTTAGATAGATGTTTAGAAAAATGTAGGCCATTATTATTCAAATACACTTGAAGTCTGAAGTATTATCAGTCAGTTATAGAGATACAAGGACTGAGGCTGTGATAACCACTCCAGCTGTTAGTGTGGCCACCAGTTCTTAGAAAAGATGGATTCAACCTTTCCACTATCAAAATTACAATAAATTAAAAAAAAAAAAAAAAAAAAAAGAGGGAAAACAGTGACAGATTTAAAAGTTACATTTAAAAGTTAGGAAAGTCAGGACAAGCTGTGCTGAAGACAGTGGAGGGAAGACAGCCAGGTCGCTTGCAGCAGGTCCTAGACATAGATTCTTTGGTGCCTTGAGAACACAGCCAAAGCTCTTCCTACCATTTGGGACATAAGATAAACCTTATCTTTTCCATTTATCTCTCTAGCTGCTAAAACATGCAGGCTAACAGTCCCACCTTTAGCATGGTGGGATGCTGTGGATGAATCTCTGTCTCACATTTATGGGCCACTCATCTTGAGATTTCTCCATGAGATTTTTCAGTCAAATGTGGTTAATATTAACCAACGTATTCAGTAACATCAGTGATGGGAGAGATGGGAACAGGCAGACAGACACACTGGGAAGACTTCCTTTCCCTCAAAGAAAGCAATGAAAGAAATCCATTAACCTTTCTCTTCTTTATCCATCAGTGTTTCAAATCTCTTTGTCCTTTGAGTGACTACTTAACTTTATAAAAAAATGTCATATGCACTTGGTTTAGTTCCAAAATTCAGATTTTATGTTAAAACCAACAGCAAAAATGACCAAAAAGATAGGGAGGGACTTGCAGGGTGACAGAAACATTTTTAACATTTGATTTTCCAGCTAGTAAGCAGCACTGGTTGCAAAGTCAAATAGTGGAACAGCTCAGCAGAAAAAAATGTAACCAGTCAGCACCATTTTCTCCTCCAGGACTAATATCTATAATGATAATCAAATGTGTGCAGGAGTTCATATGGGACCAATCTTAATTTTGGTGAAAAAGGCAAGTATTGCAAGATGCAAAACTGATGAAGGAATCAAATATTGATGGGCAGGCAGCAGCAAATTCAATTCTTTGCATTTTTTCTATTTTTTGCTTCTTTGAGGCTTGGTCTGGAAAAGGCTTATGCATATTAGTATTCTACTTAAGCTCATCAATTTCTAGATTTTAGGATTGGAATGGCCCATTATTATCATTCAGTGTGACCCGCAGAACACAAGCCAGAGAGTTCCAGCCGATAATTTCTGCAGTTCGATAAGCTGCTTATTGACTTGATCCTTCAAAATGCTGAGCTTTCTGACCTCAGTCAAGCCAAGCGTTTGAAAGTGATCCACTTTAAGAGGGAGACAAGATGACTACCCACAGCTTAAAATTGCCCACAAACATGTCTTACTTGAATGGAGTCCAAAGTAGTTTCCTAATAAGGAAATTAATCCTTCATGGCTGTAAGAAGGTGATTTAGGCCTGCAGTGCTGGACCCATAACCAAGGCAGTTGAGAGTGCACACATATTCACTCAGCTTATACAGAAGGGATCACTTACAGGGCTGTTAAGAACATAAACTCAAAATTGGTCATTCCTCAAATGTTATTTTCTTGGAGTCAAACCAGGTTTTGAAATTGCGTCAATCAATGCCACTGTTGACAGAAATATTCCTGAGACGTGGAGAAGACACCTTGGATGATTCCAAGGACCTTGAAGCACCCAAACCCCAACCTTCTTACAGTGGAAAGGAGCATTTTAACAAAATTCCATTTCATTAAAGCTTTGAGTTTAATTGTACTGCAGAAATAGAACAATGGTGAAATCTCTCAAGTCATTTTAGAAGGGAATCACCAGACTCCTGAGAAAGCAGATTCTATGTTTTCTTTCTTCTCTGCCCTTTTTAAATGGGTTGTTGTACTCACTTACTGCTCTCTGAGGCTGTGCCTCTTCCTTTCTTTGAGCACTTTTACAAAAACAAGAAAGGAAAAAATACTTGTCCTTCTTTAATCCTTGAGTTCAACAGACAATCTGGGATTCCAGTCTGAAATGTCAAACTGCTTACGTCCACCTGCAGAACAAAGTTGAATTTTCAAATCTTTTATTTATTTATCTATTTGGCTGGGTTAGAAGTTATCCTAGTACCTGTCATATTCCTTGTTAAAGCCCTTTGGTAAAAGGACTTTGAAGCACTATTCATAAATCTCGTTTTTAAATAGCATTGCTTTGAGGTAAAAAAAAAAAAGGACAAACAAAGCTCTTTATTTTTCACTGCTCATTAGATTTTCGTATCTGGAATGAGCATGGGGCTTTAAAAGGAGCAAAAGGAAGGCAGCAACTCCAATTGCCTGCAGTATCTCAAGCACTGTCCCTATGTATACATTCAGTTCCCATCCTAAAACACCACACTCACATCTTTGGTGCAAAAAACCATGGGGAATCTCTATGAATCGGTTGTGAGATTTGTCAGTCTGGAATGTTGTGTGTATGTAATGGCCTGAATTCAACTTCTTCACATGTTATTGTCCAAAGGCCAGTAGCTTCTTCCAGAAAGTCCCTGTATAACTTATACAGGGTCCCTGTATAACTGTGTGTCTCTAATTTGTTTGTCTTATAAAATGGGGCATATCAATTCTTGAACGTCTGATCTCTCTTTGGACTCCAGAGGAAAATCAAAGCCACACTTAAGACATAAATGCTCCAGAGAACTGAAGCTAGTGATTTTATTCCTGCTTCCTTTAAAAAACTTCACAACTGTCTTCAGTTTCAGGTGAAGAAAAACAATAACAAAAAAAAAAAAACCAAAAAAACCCCTTGCAATGCACTGTTTTCCTTTTTCTCCACTATTTTTAAAGATGAATGCTCACTTGTTGTGAAATTTAGATACAGTTTACATTCCTGAGCGTGAAACATCTATGATAAAATTTGAAGAAATAAAAAGTTATTTCAGCACTTCTGTTTTACATAATTTGAAGTTTCATTTTTAAAAGGTAAAAACATTTTACGTAATCTTTATAGTGTAGTCACAAATTCATTTTACTAGAGCATGTAAATATAATTTCTTTAAAAATGTTACATTAACATCTCATTAAAAAATTTAAAAGTTCAACATTTTTTAAAGTGTTCAGAAAAAATAGGTCATGAGAAATACCCACATTTCAGTTTTTCATTTTGAACAGAATAGAAGAAATTGCTGAAGAAATACGGTTTTCAGACCAGACTTTGTATGTTGTGGGTAGCACTGCTCAGATTTCAGAGACCAGCATAAAAATTGATTCTTGTCATGTTAGCATCTGTGCATTTAGCAATCATCTCTTTATTTAGCTTCATAACAAGTCAGGGACAGGCTTACTTCCACAGACTCTGAGTACAGCTACATTAACAGAAGCAGTGAGTTAACAGTGCCACAGCATAACAAGTTATGGCTCATCAGTGAGTGTCAATAACTGTGTGTAGTCTGTGTGTCTGTATGTGTTCATAGCTCTTTGCAATCGGGATGAGAGGTCTACTTAGCAGATGCAAACCTGTCAGTTCCTTTTTACTAAACTGCTTTCTCGTGTCATTGATCCTTCAAGGCATTCCTTAAAAATCCAACCACTTCAATAAAATCACAGGGTGAGTCAGATAGGAACCATTTTTCAAAGTATTTGTTGACTTCTACTGTAAATGTCAATTGTTCCTGAGAGGATGGTCTCCTCGTCACAAGCCTGGCGTCTCCTAATATCCTGCTTAACTTGAATGCCAAAAGATGGAGAGAAAAAAGTAAAAAGTCCAACCTTTGACACTCCAGACCAGTGGGAGTTTTATATCATCATCTATAAAACATCATGAGTTTTATAGCATATTTATTTTCCTTGTCACTGTAATGGTCAGTGGGCTTGTATAACTGTGCAAGGAAAAAAGTCTTAGAAGAAAAGGTCCCTCAGTCCTCCTCGTTTTTCAGGGCTGGTTCAGCCCTCCTCACTCAGAGCAGGCTCTGTATTTACTGGTGAGCAGCTGAGCCAAGGAAGGCGAAGATGGAGATGGCAAGAAGTTGGAGGGAACCAGCCAGTAATGTTGTTTCGGGTGTGTTTTCTGCATTAGCTAAAGTATAAAGTAACCTTCTCCACATGTCCGCATTGCAGAGAGAAGACACATCGAAGATGGTTTAAAAGCAAAACTGAAGCAAAACTAAGGACCACCTGAATGCTCCCTGAGTACCAATGTGAATGATAAGGCAATTGCTGACCTCTGTCCTTTTACAGCTCTTCTGCTAACGCTACCATCAGCTGGATAGTTTAAAATTAGCTGAAATACTTCTGACTTAAGCAGCAATTTCAAGAACAACTGGTTATTTGTAATATATCGCAACAGCTGCACTGTAGCTGGACCCAGCTGTTTCTCTGTCACTCCACACTGCCTCCTCACTGAAGCTGGTCACCACTCTTTTTCCTGTAACTGCTCCCTTCCACCTCAGACCCTTTCATTACACTTGAGCCTAAGTTAGGCTATCCATTGGAATATGGAAAACAAAAGTCCTTCAATGTCCACAACACAGATCTTGGCTCAGTTCATTTGGGATTGAGTCCTTGCCCTTTTTCTATGTCTCAGACTCCAAGCTCTGGTAAGGATGATGCTTGGAAAGGTGGAGATGCATCTCGGGGTGATCCAAAGAATGGGAACAGTGGGTACAAAGTGAGATTCCTCTCTGTTCACATTTTTGAGTGGATAAAAAAGGGTTCCTTCATTTGGCATCCCAACACAGGAGCAAAAATATCAAAGTTCCCCTCAGGAAAGGTACATAGCAGCAGGGTATGCTGTGAGGTACCGCTAAGGAGTCATCTTCCTCTGATACATTAGGAAAAATAGCGGCAGATCCACCACATTCCCAACCAGGCATTATCTGGATGAGTTAATTCTGCTGCATCCTTCATATTAAAGCAGTGGTAACATCAGTGTTACTCTGATGGATTCCCAAAGTTAATTTCTTGATGAGACAGAGAAGGCAGCTCTTGCGTCAGGCCCTTTGTAGAGCCTGGCGGCCCTCTGTATATTTCATATTTGTGAATTACTTTTCAATTTTCTCTTTGCTTTCATAAAGAAGTAGTACGTTTTGGGTTTTTTTTATCAGCAAGTCTCACAGCATTTTACTGAAAAAAACCAACCCAAACCTCAGGGTTATGAATGTAGAAAGTGAGTTACAAGACATGTCCCACATCACGGGCAGGCAATCAGAAGAGAAAAAGTGGCATTCTTCCTCTGCCAAGTGCTTGGCCTGTGCAGATGCCTGACCAAACCTGGGATTTTGTCATGTAATCAATCCAGGAAATAAATCATGAATGTATAATGCCTGTGGCTTTATGAAGCTTTGCTACCAGAGTCTGCTTTCATCCCAGGGTACATTTCTAGAACTTCTTCAAACCCATCATGGTGCAGGTTGCCATTAGAAGAGGTGGTTTCTCCCTGCAGCTGCTTGTTCTCTCCTTGTCTTGGGCACACATAGTACATACCACACTAGCTGTGGCCACTGCTATAGCACAGGTGGGAGGTGGAAAAGCCATTTCTTGGAGAGCAGCTCTGACAGCAACTACTTTTGGTCTCAAGGTGAACTTCATCCAAAACCATGTGTTGGGATTTTACCACATGTTTAAGCCCTTTGGTCCAAAAATAGTAAAAAACCCAAGCAGCACAGAGACCTGATTCAAATGAAGCTTTGTTAGTGACAATGCCTTACAGGCATCCACTATAACCATGGATGTCAGTGAATCAGTCACAGAAAAAATACTTTTGCATACTCAGTGAGACCTGATAAAAGTGACTGACTGACTGTTTCCTTCTGGGAGAGTGAGTGCGATCATCTTCAGCTTGCAAAAAAAAAAAAAAAAAAATCCCATGCCACTATCTTGCACGGGTTCAACAGGCTTGTCTGGTGGTGAATCACCACCGATCTTATAAGAAATGGCATTAATTTGGTTTTGGAGGAACAGAATTTGCATGTTATATCTCACGGGGTTATAAACAAAGAATGAATCAGATACGTGCTGTACAGACAGCTCACGTGAGCAAATAAAGCACATTTTATTCATGGAGGAAATCCCAGTGGGAGCTGGGAATTTGTGCTAATGCCAGTTAATCTCAGGGTTTAGGAGCTGGAAAAGAACAAGGGGAAATAGTTTAAGAACCTGTCCCAGCTGGTGGTAGCATCTGTGCTTTGGGAGGATATGTACACACGTACTCTTCCACCCCCTGCACACACACACACACACACACACACACACACACACACACACACGCCTTTGCTAAGATTGTGGGTATGAGGGTTCAGTGTACACGTGTATCTATATACGTTATGTGATGTGGTGAAAAAACATGCTACGATACTGATCTTTCATGAGACCCCCACCATCTAGGTCTACTCCTCTTGCAAATGCAAAATCGGGATAGGAAACTGTTTGCATCCATGGAGCTGAGCGTGGAAAAGGACAGGTAGCTGAGGTGCCTCAAAAAAACCCAAGCTAATTGTGTGTCACAGTAAAGTAGGCATTGGTATACAGACATAGACAGCAATTACGCACACACACATACAGAGAGCAAGCTTTTATTTTTAATCTTCCTTTAAAAAAAAAAGATCTCGCACTATGTCTTTGAGTTAAAAACAAACAGGGAAATGAACACAAAGACAGTCATTTAAAATTGAAATTTTTTTTTTTACTGCCTCTCCATCACTTCTGTTCCAAGTAGCTGTTGAACATTACCCTGTCAACTCTTCAAGTATTTAACTACAAAATACTCTTCATAAATAATGTAGGCAGATTAACTAAATGGTACATAATTACTGCAAATTTAGAGTCCCGTTGTAGAATATATTTTATCCATGATTACAGTGCTTACAGACTTTCCAAACACTCTCTTGTATATTTGACAGTAAGCCATGGGAAAATTTCAGCTGTCTATAACTGCTTTTCAGAATCTATAATAACTTAGATTAACATGTTATTAAAGACTTTGATTTAGGAAACACCTAATACATTTTTCTATTTTTTTCCTTCCACTTAAAGTTCCAAAAAAAAATGCACAAGATTGGACTTGTAAAGTGGAAGTTTTCAAAGTTGATTGCAGGTTCACAACTCTGTAACAAGGTACTTTCACTCTGGCAGAGACTCAAACGAGACAATTAACAGGAGAAATGAAGCAAATCAAAGAGAGAGTTGTGGGGCTTTTTAATTGGTGCTTCAGAAAACCAAAGTTCCCTCTGTACAGAAAAGACAGGAGCCAGAGAGTAATTGCCTAGCCATTTCTGTAAAAAGGGCTTGAAATCTCAGTTAAATAAGATCTTGATCTTAGCACAGGAAGGTCATGATTCTCTGAAATTGTAAAAATGTTCTTCCCCTGCAGTGGTCCATTAGTGATTGAAAGATTTTACACTGGTCATTACAAGGTACTGAATGAATGCCAAAATAAAAGCTAAAAATGCAGACTCGCTACAGCTTCTGTTGTGTAATAAGGGAAAATCTCCACTGACTTCAACAGCAGCTGGGCCTGTCTCTGTTAGTAATGAAATAGCCATCTTGTATCTGAGCTCTTAATGGTCTTCACTGTGTTGAGGCTCACGGTACAAATGGAATGTGGGTAAGGACAATATATCCGCTTCTGATAGTCTGAATAGAGGTTGAGTTACTGGTCCCAGAGCAGCAGATGCTTTTCAGACTAAGAAGCTGACATTAAGCTTCCAGAGTCCTGGGTAGGCAACAAAAGCACCATTATTTGACCAGGGTCCAATGTTGTATTCTGTCCTCAAAAGTGTACCAACATAAAAGTTTCGGCAATGTAAGCATAAGTCAATTTTGTTCTCGTTCCCAGGCCAGCTCACTTCAGCATTTACACTGTGTGTCTTCCCCATTTTCCCCACGCAGCTTGGGAAAGCAAAGGCAGCAGCAGGCAGATCGCCTTTGAAATCAGCAAAGCCTTGAATGCCCGATGCTATTCGGTGCCTTCAGTGCCCAGGCTAGGATGGTACCATGCAGAACTGTCTTGTTCCCATCCCAGTTTTGTTGCTCATTAGCAACTACCTACTCTGCATATGCCTCAAGTTGGCCAACCTTCTTCAGAAAGAAATCCTGGCTTGAGTAAGGTGTACGCCTGAAGTGAGTGATTTATAGAGCATTTCCATTTCTTCTTGAGTTCAGTGGGAATCTGGGGTTCAAACTTCCCTTCTCAACTGTTCATTGACCTCTGTGTTATGCTTCACTGCCTTGGTTGTGGGGACACTCGCATGAACTCATGAGCTCTTCCCTTGTCACTGAAGGTTGCAGGAGTGGAGGAGCTCAGTGTCTCACAATATTAGTCAGCATGTCTTCAAGTCAATGGAGGCGAGATCAATCCTTATGAGCACAAAACCCCATCTCTTATTTGCTGTTAACCTTGAGATTCTTATAGCTATAACAGTAATAGAAAGACCAACTTCTGAGTATATTAGATGGACATAAGGAAAGAAACTGGACAACTTCTGCCAAACAAATGATTTCTAGGCAACACGCCTCTTACGAAGCATCGGGTTCTCAAAGAGATTCATTTCCATTGTGTTGGAAAAAATGCTCACACTGTTCCCAAGGCAACCTCTCTGATGTATTGCAGGGTAAGGACTTCAGAGGTGCACTGGGAAAAGTCACTGCAACAGATAACAATAAATTTGGGCCTGTCGTATCTACAGGTACTTGCCCTTGTCAGCAAATGTGGAGACTTGGGATGTGGAACCCATACCTTGAAATGCTGTGCAAACAACTTCTCAACAGGGAAGTCTTATTTTACACAAAGGAGGAAGTTATTAGTATATGGTAATTTGAAAGCTGATTTGCTGTTCCCCTTGCAGTACGAGTAAAATAAGGTTGTTGTTTAAGGTGGTGTTTAGGTAACTCTCCTTCTGTGGGCTACTTTTTATATGTAATCTTGGAAAGTCATCGATTCTCTCTGTGCTTTAATTTTTGAACTGTAAGATAAAGACACTATGATTATCATGTAACCCTGTTTAGATCACAACTAGATCAGAAAGAAGACCAGATCTTTTATTCAGTGGTTGGCTTGAAAAATCAGAAAAAAAATACTGTAGATTAAATAAAAATGGAGATATCTTCTTTGTCTTTTTTATTTTTCATAAAAGTCAGTCATAGATATTGTGTTCAGTCCCAAGCAAAGTGATTCATTTGGCTTGGGATTTAACCAATTCTTTTTTGATTTTTTAAAAAATACATTTTAATACATTTCATGTTACCAAGTTTTCATTTAACCCCCCCCACACTTATAACATTTTCTTTTAAAAATCTCAAAATGTGATTGCATTAGCATCCAGAATACTATTTTTCATTTTAGCAGTAGTGAAGTTATACTGTTTTAATTTTTAAAAATAAATTATCCACAAACATTTTCAATTTTTTTTCAGTGCAGGGGAGAGC
Source organism: Charadrius vociferus (assembly GCF_000708025.1). Taxonomy (NCBI): domain Eukaryota; kingdom Metazoa; phylum Chordata; class Aves; order Charadriiformes; family Charadriidae; genus Charadrius; species Charadrius vociferus. The sequence continues at coordinate 3,330,252 of NW_009647731.1, read as the reverse complement.
TTCTGATACTCTTTGCCAAAGTTGAAACAATTTCACAAATAATTTTGGTTCATCCATTTTTCATCTTCTATTTTTTGCCTGTTTTTTTCTTTGACCCAGCTCAATATACAGTCCTGGTACAGAGTACCCAGCCTCAATGGAATCACTTTTAACTTGGCTAACTGCTTATATTTTCTGGGGAAGGAAGGAATGACACCAGTGACATAAAGTAGTCAGACCTGCTGCAAATACTGTCAATTCCACATGCAGCAGTGAATTTTTTATTTCTGTCAATTAATCCTCATGTTTATTAGCTGAAAAAAATGAGAGGGTGATGGAGGAGACAGTTTATCACTCATCCCAGTCTGCTTTGTCTTCTTTCATCTTTGCTTTATGTTCTGCAAAACCCCAGACTTCACCTAGAATAGGTCCCGTATGATTTTCTTCCACTCTCATCTCAGTCATGGCAGCAAGCAGGAGATCTTTTAGGATTTGAGCGTTTCATTTCATTCGTTTCAGTTGTGGATGTGGTTCTGCCAGAGGAAAAACCTATGACAACAACACTTTCTCTTCTTGACTTTCAGACTGCTGCATAAGTCTACGTTGGCTATCTCTCACCCCTGCTTCCCTGCTGAGACCTCGTATCATTCTGGGTCTTGCCAGTGATTTCTGATCTGGTCATCTGCTGCTATTGCCTGCCTGCTTCCTTCTTCCACACTTCTACATGCACGTGAGATTTTTGAGCCTGAAACCCCATGCTTGCAGCAGCATTAAACAATAGCACCAACAGTGAAAATGGAAAACTTTAATTGATTGTTCTTCAGTACCATCACTGAAGTCCTACTTCCAAATTTGGTAAATACACAATAATGTTAAGGTTTCCTTTTAATATACTGTTCTGTTGTCCTGTGTGGGGTAGGAATGAAGCAAGTAAAAACCTTTGCTTCCAATTCTGGCTTATTTGCACTCATTTATTGCAGAGGTTTTCAAATTTTAGATTTGCACACCCTCATAAATGGCACCCACTAATGGCAGGTCTCTGATCTTAGCTGTGTTAGAGGCACCGCATAAAGGGGAGCCCAGACTCCAGCAGTTGCAAAGCAATGTTTCACTGGGTTCCAGAACGGGGCTTCTCTTGAAAGAGCCCTCATCAAACATTGAAAAGAATTTGTCTGTACAAATGGTGGTGAGCATCCTTGTACACAGATTAGCCTCTTGCTTGCAATTCTTGGGCCGTACAGAACATATCTAACAATTGCAGCTTCTATTGTAGAGTCTAATAGTGTGAGTAAAAGATGAAAAAGAAATATTTCCAGTGACACTGTTTCTTGTATCTAGAATGACTTTGAAGGGTTGATGTTGTGTTTGGGTGTTTAGCTGAATGCTGGAAGATGTTGGTGAAAGCCAGGTTGTCTTGTATGATACTCCATATCATAGAATTATTGTTCTACCTTCATTAAGGAAGATGACACTTTCATGGCATGCAGAGGAAATGAGGACTCCTTTCTAAAGCTTGGAGGTTAAGAGTTCATACAATGTTGTCTTAGAGTTTTACAGCTAAACAGAGTTTTTCTTGTTCTGTAAAGTCAGTTTGTCATTTTTTTTTTCATGGATGCTTAAAAACAAGGATGTATCTTCTCTATAAATCTACCTGTGTTCATCCTCTTTCTGAGCATCTCTGAGTAACTATTTCTCATTGCCACATACATTTGAGATACCAAGACACTATTGCCCTTTGTGGAAGCTGGGGAAACCAGGCACAGAAACTGTGATTTCCTCAAGATCATACAAGTATTCTGGGAGAACAAAAGTCAAGATTTCTGCTATTTGGAGAAAACACTGACTACTATTTCGAACATTTTCATGTACATCTGCCACAAAAGGGGCACAAATTGTTATTTCTTGTTGCAAAGAGAAGTCATGGAACAAAGAGACAGCGTTTGAGCTTATCCTTGTATGGAATTGAATTCTGTCCTTTGTATCAGAGAGAAGCCAGCTGGGTCTGAAACTTGTACTACTAATGCTACTGTATAGGCAGTCATCAGACGCAAGTATCATAATGTATGAATGGCTGGAGTTAAACCTTCTGGCAGGAGGCCCGACAGGTACTTCTGTCTCCACAAAAGAGACAATTTGAAATGTGAGTTATAAACAGGTTGTATGTTCTGCACCTCCTGCTGCTTAATTAATACGTTGCATTGGCAAAGAGGAGTTGGTACACTCCCCACCCCCAACAAATCAGGTACAACTACAAACTCTTGTAAAAGAAAGAGTTTTGCTCATGTCTACAGTACTTTTTACAGCTTGTCAGGAACTGCAATTTCAGCTTTGCAAGATCTGCTGCTATTTCTATGTCTGTTTTCTGCTCATGCTAAGTCAAAGCTATGTTTGTTTTTTGTTTTTTGTTTTTTCTTTTCAGAAAACGGGAAAATCTGGTGTCTCCTTGCCATTTGATTTCTCTGAGACATTGCAGCTTGTTTTGACACTGAGCAACATCTGCCTGCATTACTGCAGTGCCTGTTAAGATTGTCATCCAGATGCCCCATGTCTTCCAGGACCTGGGCTGGACTAGCCTACGTTTCCCAGGATCTCTGTGGCATTTGATGCTGAGAAGGGAACTGTGTGCTCTATGAGAAAAGTGTTTCAACAGTGGTGGTCAACACAAAGGAGGTTGAGAGTAGAAGGCATGAACTTCCTGTAGGGCAATGCACTGATCCAAGTAATTGCTAATTCAGGCAAAGCTGAACTGAAAGAAAAAGAGGAAAACAAAATGTTTTATTTTGGTTTTGGCCAAGCCAATCACGTCAACTCAGAAATCTTGTATAATCTGCAAAGGAATTTTTTTGTTTGGAAAATATCAACATTAAGTCCCTTCTTCACTGAACATTTCGCTATTTTTCAGGGGAAGATACAGCTACGTGCACGTCCACTGAGAAACCTTGATATTTCCTCCTGATTCCCAGTCCCAGTAGCTCAGCTCTCCCCAGCATTCAGTGAGTCCCTCCAGCACAAGTGAGAATCACAGAGGTACCTTATTCCATTTCCTATAGTATTCCTGTTCTTTCCTAAAGCTTGTCCAGCTAAACCCCATAGCTATCCTTGGCAGAAAAAAAATCTTATTCTTTTTAACAATATTGGCAGTAATACAGGCTGGCACTAGGACCTCCTTTTCTTTGAAAGCTTTGAGCATCATGGAATGCCAGTCAAACAGATTGTACAACAGCTCAGTGGTCATTCATTTACTCACCCTCAGCATTGGCAGCAAGTGGCGCCTAATTCCCCATCTGATATAGGCCCACCAAGGGGAGAGGCTGTCTGTGGGGAAAATGAAGAGAACAGCAGCCGCTTATAGTGATGAAGTCACTTAGTGCTGTGGCCATTAAACTGGAATGAAAAAAGGACAAATGCTCTTTTTCTTTCCTGTCTTTACTCCTGCACATTTTCTTTCAAAGCATCAAGCAGCATAATCTTTCTATTAAGGATCGCTTCAACAAAAATCTAGCTTTTGTTTCTCATATGGCACATTGCTATTATTGCTAAACCCTTTTGAAACTCTTTTACCAAGGCTATTGCTTTAAATAAAAAGAAAACCGTCCCACAAACAGAACAAACCCCTTTGTGTTACTTACTCACAGACACAGCCATCTGCAGCCAGATGGCCTTGGGCTAGGATCTCAGGTCAGGCTTAGACATGCTGCCCATTAAATAGCGCCTGATTCTCTCTGTAAATGCAAAACCTACCGCAGGCATCCTCCTCAAATTCTGAGCTGTATGTTTGCATTAGGACTGGCTAATGCTTCCCTTCCCAGTGTGATCAGATATTGCTTGGGAAACTTGCCAGGTACTTTCCCAGTATCTATCTGTCTTGGGAAATCTCAGCTTTTCTGCCTGTGACAGCTACTGAAATGTCTTTGTGAGCTGATTTTCCCAAGATCTCAAATAGACACATTTTTCTTGGAAAGCCAAAGCAAGAAATTTGTGAGCTTGACATTAAACTTCCATGTTGTTTGCTTTGTTCCTGCACATCAGTCTAGGTTATTAACCTGCTGCTGTGATTCAGGGACCCTAACTCTTAGTCCCTAAACCAGTACCTAGTTAGTAAGGAAACCAGATGTCACAAAGGGAATGAATAAAGGAAGTCTCTCACTTCTGATATCTGTCTACCCAAGGAATCTCAGCTTTTTTGAGGAAAAAAGGTTGAAAATCAAGAGGACAGGTAAATAGAGTTAACAGGCAGGGTGAGAGAAATAACGAAAGCTCAAGTCAGATACTAGTTTCAAAAGGTGGCCTTCTGTCTACCAACCACCAATTTCTGAATAACCCCTCACTCTCAGAGTATAAACTATAAAGCCTTCTATTTACCAATATCTATCCCCCTCAATTTTTGTGGTATCTTTGCAAAAATCGGAGCAACTTGAAGTCTCTCCCCAAAACTAAAAGAGGCTATGAATACTGAAATCAAAAGGAGAGCACTCATCTCAGCCATTACAGTTCTAGCAGGTAATGATCTAGCAATTAAAAATGAACTACCCTACTCCTTGCTTATCTCCCTACTGTCATCTCTGGGTTTTTGAAGGTCTAATGGGCATGGTTTTATTTCTAAAGATAAAATGTAATGGTACCAGAGAGTTTCACTCTGCCCAGTACTACAATTGCATTGGCTGTAGCTCTCATAATGAGTGAATGAGCAGCAATGGCTGAGATTATTTTCCCCACTGAACTGCCACTGCTGACATTTATGACTCCAATGGGTAGCACTAAATTTTCTTTCTGGGTTGTTAGGTAAACTAGAACTTCACTGTTCATGAGACAGCAATAATATTTGTCAGGAGAGATGATGTTCAACTATCACATCCTACAATGTCCAGTCAACACCAAGCAGGATTAAGAGTTGGCTTGAAGTTGCAAGTGTGGATGAATGACAACCATTGGAAAATGTCTGTGAACGTTAGTTTGCCTGTGCTCTGCCATGACAAATAATGGATAATTCTGGTTCTATCAAGACAGGCTATTTAAAGTCTTGGTGATTGACTTGGGATGTATACCTTTGGAAGAGGAAAATCCTTTCTTGTCAGAAGTCAGAATTGCTGGTTGGATTGATGTTTCTGAGGAACTCACATTATCTCCCGTTAACAGTAGAACTGCGTATCACACAATTTTTAAGTATTTATCTTCATAATAGACCTGTAAGTTAGTGCTCCTTGTTTTAAAAGAGGAAGGGAAGAAAGGATCTGGGCTTCTGCTAAAACTTGCAGGTATTTCGCATTATCTTTTCTATCAGTCCTCCCTGTCCTACCTCAAGATTTCTGTATCACTAGCAGTTTACTACAATTTCCCCTCATCTTTTGCTGCAGCACACTAAAATACCAAGCAGTCAACAAGGGTAGGCATGCATTTCCTTCTGCAGATGCTATGACCGTAACTCGGCAGGGACCTGTTAATCCCCTGCTTCATTTAAACAGAGGAAAAATCCTTGGAGACCGAAACAATGACTGGCCTCAGTATCTCACCTGAAAGTATATGAAAGACCTGGAGCAAAAGCAGACATTTCAGTAGGGTGTCTTAAATTCCAGGGAAGTCCACAGGGCATGGGCACAGTTACTGGATGACGGAAACAGCAAAACTACATGTCACTGAAGTGGCGTTGGGGGCAGCCCTGACCCGTTCAGTTTCCCTGTAACTCTGTGCTACTCACCTGTAAAATTACCTTTCGTTACCTTCAGGAGTATATCTGAATTTAAATACCATACCTGTATCTGAATATCATAACTGTATCTGTCTTGCCAAACCTCTTCTCCCATCCATGTTTACAGAAACACCGGTGTGTGTGTGTGCATATATACATATTTTAGCTTCACATTAAATCTATACTTTTCTGGGTTTTTTTTCAGTAAGTAGACAAGCAGATTTTTCTTTTGACTCTGTTCAGTGTTAAAGAGTGTGGGGGGGTTGTTGTTGGCTTTTGGGTTTTTTTTTAAACAAAGCTTTGCTCTGTGTTTGTGAATGAGAGAGAATGCTTGTGTCTGGAGGGGTTTAAACAGTTTAGGATTTATATACTTTAAGAAGTAGAGAGAAAAAAGAGCAGGACTGGATTTAACTAGAACCATTGTTGATTTGCATCCTAAAAGGTATCTGACAAGTGTAGTAGTGACTTCAACACAGCCAAATCTCACTAAATTGTTCCTCCTTTCTTTGCCCACTCCAAATGACAAAATCATCACAAAGAGAGGTCTTCAGAGACATCACAGCTCAAGATGTTACCAAAGGCACAAAAATCTTTAGAAGGAAAAGTATTCTTTCTCCTGTCACCTTTAACACTCAGTATACCAGCCTAGTGTCACAAGTCATGTTTAAGGTCAGTGCACAGGAGCTTCCTCAAGACAAAAGGCTTGAAAAGATATCTGCCATGAAGGTCACTGTTCTTTTTTCGATAGTGTTGTGCTGATTATCTGTGCAGATTCCCCATCTGCAGCACAAGTCCTGTTCTCATTGGCACGAATCCCCTGGCTGCAGGTTTTCACTCCGCTTTGAAAATCGACGCTATTTCAGTCCTGGAATAGTTAGTGTAAGGACAGAGGGAGCAAGTGAGTTCACTCTCAATCAACTTTGACCACATTGAAAAAATTATGTATGATGTTTGAACAGAAACATCAGGTTTCAATGAAAGGTGCATGAATCAGGTGAATATAAATCAAATATATCTCTATAAACCAAGCAAAGTTACCTATGCAGAGGAGTTGGGAGTTCCAGGGACAGGAAGGAAGAGCCTCACTCTATCTTGAAAGCTCTATAGTGCCAGTCACAGGCTGGATTATGCAACATACGTGTATGTATACATATGTATGTAGAAGCATACGTGAATAGAATAGAATAGAATAGACTAGAATAGAATAATTTCAGTTGGAAGGAACCTAGAATGATAATCTAGTCCAGTTGTCTGACCAATTCAGGGCTGACCAAAAGTTAAAGCATGTTATTAAGGGCATTATCCAAATGCCTCTTAAACACTGACAGGCATGGGACATCAACCACCTCTCTAGGAAACCTGTTTCAGTAGTTTACTACGCTCTTGGTAAAGAAATGTTTCCAAATGTCAAGTCTGGACCTCCACTGGTGCAGCTTTGAACCATTCCCACGCATCCTGTCACTGGATACCAGGGAGAATAGATCAGCACATCCCTCTCCACTTCCCTTCTTCAGGAAGCTGTAGAGAGCAAAGAGGTTGCCCCTCAGCCTCCTTTTCTCCAAACTAGACAAACCCAGTGTCCTCAGCATGTATATATACAAGCAATATAATGGAAAAGAAAGGGGAGGATGAAACAATATGGTTCACTTATGAAAATTCTACTTAATACCCAGGAACTGTTGAGCATATTCACCTTACACTCCTCGTAGAGGTAATGAAGAGAGATAGGTACCTCCAGAGGCTAATTTAGTCCATTGCTCTGTTATAAAGTAATTAGGCTTCATTGGGTAAGGAGAAATCTGGGCCCTCAAGTTGCCAATAATCTTTAAATGAGCACCTGAACTCCCTCTGCAGCTTGAGATTTACAAAATGTTTCTTCAGCTCCCATCCAAAATGTTTGCATGTTGTGTTACACAGCTTTCTGGAAGAATATTCATGCCACTGTTTCTGGCAAAAAGAATCAGGCAAAAATAACCTTCAGACTGTTAACTTGCCTAAGGCTTTTTTTTTTATATATATTTTCTAGGGAAAAAAACAACATGGTAGTTCCTACATTCAGAATTCTGGTGAACTTTGAACTATACTTAGATTTTATTTTAAAATATATTTAATCCACCAGGACTCAAACTGAAACACAGTTGGTTGCTCTTTCTAGAAAGATTTTGTTTTGCATTCCTGACTTAAACCTAAAACAAATATCACTTTAGATTAACCTCTGAGTCAATAGATTAAATTCTGACCGATGAACAAAGCAAGATATAGATATTTAAAGAAAAACAATGAAAAAATCCATCTCCCTGATTTTTTAGATTTTAAATACCACATGTTCTTTTACTTGCTAAGTTGTTTTTCTCTGGGTTTTGGGATTTTTTTCTTTTTTTTTTTTCATTTAAACAGAAATCCACTTCTTCCACCTTAAAAAGGCTTCCTGGGTAAGCTGTGGTGTTCATAACCTACTCTGCAGCAGAAGGAAATGCCTACGCTCCCAAAACAGCACAGTACATGTGGGAAGTTGGAAACAGCTAGGAAATGATGCTCAAAGTACAGCATTTCTGTTTTGAAAAATCCCTCATTCCCACATCTGGCATAGTTTCACCTGGAAGATGTTGAATGAAATCCTGGGCCCACTGCCGCAGCCAGGCGTTAAGGACCTAATCTGCTTAGGTGCTTTAGAAAATCTTTAGGCATCTACCTGCATCATTACATAGCTAAATAGCTCTAAAAATCTGTGCTGTGGAAGCTATTGAACCAACCGTGCAGGGTCCAGTGGTATTACTTGTTCTTTGATCAGTCAGGACTGTAGGATTCGGCTTGCGCATAATAGGCCTGTGATGTGCATCATTGCAGAAGAGGATCCCAAAAGTAGAGAAATGCTTCTTCTCTTCTGGCCATCATGACCTTCTTTTGCCAATTTGACTGTGAAATATATGTTGGGAATGTTGTTTCAGGCAAAACATATGTCTTCAGTAGCTATGAAGAGTAAATCGTCTCTTTTAACTGAAAAGTTTTAAGGACTAGCATGAAGAGAAGAAACCATGGGACTGTGACATTACAGCCATGGTTCCATTAAAAGAGAGGAAAACGCATTACATTTTATAGGCTTACAAGTATTTGGACATTCATTGATTAACAAATGAACTGAAGCTGCACTTAGATGCCCATGGAGATAAGTGCAGCATAAATGGGAATGAAAAGAGAGCTCTAGACTGTATGAAGTCAGGCTTTTGCCTTGCTACTTGCTGCAGGTGCATGCATATATTTGAATCTCTGATGGTACTGCTGGACATCACTGAGGACAAGTAAATGTTAAAGGAAGAGAAACAATTTCCTAAGCAAGCCTAATACAGGGGTAGTGAGTGAGTCACCTGCTTTTGCAGCTATTGCTCAAAAAACAAGGGAGAACCTTTTAGAATTAAAGTGCATGTGAGAAACCTTCCTAGGACTAGTAAGGTTAAGACAGTCTAAGTGGATGCCATTTTTAGAATAATTCTTTTTTTTTTCCTGAAAACTCAGACTGAAGTAAAACGTAGAGCTCAGTGGATTCATATTAATTTCAGTGAATTGTTTCATTAAAAAATTAAATACTTCGAAACAGACATTTGAAAGAATTCAAAACTTTTCAGTGGTCATTTAACAACATTTTCTTTTATTTTTTTCTGTTTAGACTGGCATTTTTAACGGTATACTTTAATTTAGTTTCCTTTGATATTAATACCAATAAGGAAAAGAGCTAAAAAACGTATCTGTGGTCTAAGAAAGCACTCAGCCCAACTCTGTATGAAAATATGCATGTATATATATAACTTTCTCATTCAAGGTAAAGTTAAAAAAAACCCACAAAAATAGTGTTTCTAGTTGAGCAGTAAAAATAGATCTTTCTTTTCTTCAATTTTATTCATCTTCTCAATCTGAAAGTCAGTTATTTGTACAGGTATCATTTTCACTGAAAAGATGGGAAGCTGTTCTCTAAAACCTGAGTCCATTTGTAGAAATTAAGGCTAAGAGACATGTGAATTTATTTAGCTGAAAACTAAATTAAACACTTTTCCTCAACAATAATGGCTATGAAATTTATCCATCCCATTGTTACATCTGCTTTCCCTCTTTAAACTACCGACAATGACCATTGGAATCAAATCTCTGCTTGATTTAGGAGGACTGAATTGAACTGAATGGCAATTTTCCTCTACTCCCAAGCACGTTGATCATACCCAGTGTAATGTTCTGAGCAGCAACTTGTTCTCCTTGTCAGGGTGAGATTCCCTGTAATTCAGTACCATAGCAGTATTTCAGGTGCATGGTGAGCTAATTCCAGCTCTTCATCCATTAAAGTCAATAGATATACTTAATACTGAGATCAGATCCGGGACCTCGGTCCCCATATTAGTTGTCTTTTTTGCTGGTGAAAGGATTGGATATTATTTTCTGTATCCTGAGTACACCAGCTCTAGTCCTGTAAAAAGGACTGTATCCCCTCTGGTATAAAGCACACACCATCATTACCCTGCAGTAGGCACAATGAAGCATAATTTGAAAGTAATGGTCAAAAGTAACAAACTGCCATTAAAGCGCATAATGGCATGCTGCTTCCTAAGTAGCACAATCCTCTGAAGTGAACAAAAGATCAGCAAAAATGGCCATAAAAGTTGAAATTCAAATGATAATTGAAGGTTTATATTTTTAATTTATTTATTCAAGTTAAAAAAAAGCTTTGTCACAATTCATTAGTACCATAATCTAGATTGTGCTAGTCTTTACATGAGAAATATCAGGATGAGAGATTATAAATTGACATGATTTTTCTTCCTGTGGAGTTCAGAACGTTAATTTATATCCAACCAAGCTGACTTGGGACCAGATATTCCCTCTTTCCGTTTTTCTACAGGTATATTAATAAAAAGAGACTAAGTTCCTTGCTTAGTTGATTCAGAGCAAATGCACTGCTGTGGCAAAGGCAGATGCCTAGGACACTTGAGGGGTCTTGGGGGCTTTCTGGAAGCACATTCACATCCTGAATAAGTCACGTAATAGTTACATCCCTCCGTTGCCATATACATAGAGTTGTGAAATAATCACACCTACATCAAAGGAGCACACAGATGTGCTGTACTTTATAAAGTCAGAGGAAGAAAATATGTTACAGCATACAAGCAAGAGACTGAGTATCAAAACCAGGTTACAAAGTCTTTTGCTGGTTATGCTCTGGTCAGAAATGGAGGATGGGGGGAAGCAAAGCAAACCTCTGAAATTATGCATTTCCTGTCAAGCCAAGTTTTTCCACAGTGTAGACACTTCAAACAGATAATCTGTCCAGGGTAGAATACTTGGTGGCAGGCTGTAAAATCTTCCTGTCTTGTTTTCGTATCTATAAACTGGTCTACTCGAGAGAAAAAGTATCACCACTTATGACATCCCATCTTATGCCATGTAGGACCTAAGCTGAGCCAACTGATGCTCTGCCTACCTTGTCAGTTCAAGCTGGGAGAAGCCAGCACTTCCACTGGAAAAGGCAGTTCCCACCTTTCTGCCAGCTCTGGCTTCTCACTCCTGCTCCATGCATGGTCTTTGTCCCTACACCTGTACAAGCATTTGGGTGTCAGTTCTGTGAATCAGAGTGAAGCACTGATCAGGAGAAAAACTATTTTAGAAAAACACTTATTTCCCTGTCCTCAGTTTAGTTTTCTACCGATTTCTTAAGCTAAATTTATTCACAAGGAGTTAGAGTTTGTGTAAGCATATGGTAGGAAATTCGATGAAAGAAAGAAAAAAATGGGAGAAGCATCACATCTTAAGAAAGTTAAGATCCCTCTCAATATTCCTACCTTTCAGATTTGTAATTCAGCTATCCCAGTTTGGTGTGATGAATCTGAACTTCAACATGCATACAAAAACACTTTCTTCCCTTGAACATTTGTAAAGGCTACAAAAGCAATCATCCATGCCTATGGATGGGCAGTGTGTATAGATAGAACATAGTTTATGTGTACACACACAGAAACATAAATGTTATGCGAGGAACAACACTGAACATATTGTTCTGTTCAGCTCCCAATTTGGCCCAAGCAACAATTATTTTTTATTCACCAGATGCACCTTGCAAAACACTTCAAGTGGCAGTTCATCTTTATGAACCGGTACCGAAGCTGACAGACACAAGGTGAATGACACAAATGCACGACAGGACTTATGCATAGCCATCAGATTGCACAATGCTGATGGGAAGAAGGGACTACCAACTCCATGCTTCCCTAATTAAATTAAGTAAATTCATTGGCCTACTTGGAGCCTAAAATGGGTCAGACTTATAAGTTTTATTCTGTCTGAAGATTTATTCAAGAGCATATAAATACTAACAGGCAGCCCTTCCTTCTGACCATTTCATGTATTGTCTGTGCGTGCAGGAGTCGGAGAAGCAAGGGAAAAAAGCATCTCACTGCTTCCTAGGAAACATATGTGTTCTTTGACTTTGCTTTTACTTCATGTCTGTCTGTCTTTTTCTTTTTTCTTGAATATCTAAAAATGTTTCACACATCTGTTTTGCAAATTTACATGCTAGAGGAGCATGGAACTCAATGTAAAGTAAAATCTTACCTTTGTTTTTGAGAGGGATGATCAGTGGGTGATAAACTTAAGCATGTAAAAGCACCTATCACATTGTGGATTTATGATTTTAACTCATGCATGCCGTTAATGCAATATAAGTTTAGTATTCCTTCAGGAATACGGGATATGCCATGCATTGTGCTTCCGTCACTTTCCCAATCAAAGGAAAGTACTTATATTTTCATACCCACATTTCTACCCAATTAGTGAACAAACAGTGAGATTCTTTCCTTTCTGATTTATGCATTAATCATCTAATACTCTGAAGCATAAGATTTGATTCACCAGGTCTCTGAGTGCAGACAAAGACCTGTCTGCACTGTACAAGTCTATTTAAATAAAATCCCCTACTCTCTCTCTAAGCTCATAACTTCATTGCTGAAGTCTTTTCCCAGCAAAAATCTCTTGTTCACAGCCTGTATGAACAAACATTCCTAAGAAGACTCAATATACCTGTTCAGTACCCTGAGAAACATCCATGTGGCCTATCAACAGACAGGCTTTTAACTGTTAGGTTGGAAAGTGTGCCGGAAGCATGACACCATGGAATGGGGATATAGCATAATCCTGGCCATGGGAGAGAGTCAGGTTCTTTGAAGGAATGAGATACCATGCTGGGAGGAAGCTAGTACTTTTTCTAGTCTTCCTAGAACACTGGAATCCGGTTATACAGTTTACACGTGCAAAAAAAATTGTTAGTTCTCTGATCATGGAGCCTTCATTCTTCTGTTAACATTTTCTGTGTTCAGGATCCTGTGCTATAATGTGAATTTGTCCATTCATATCATACTTGCATCCAGACCTACCCTTACCTTGAAGGTTTTACAGTTAAAAGAAGTGATAACGAAAGGATGGGGAAAGGAAGTGCCTTTGTCCCCATTTCACAGACAAAGAATTGAAAGAGTTTAAACCCACCTCATCCACAGTAACTGAAGTCAGTCTTGCAGTCAATATGTGGTTAGGTTTCAGTCCTGAAATATATTAAAAGGCTTTACTAAGATCATACAAAAAGGGTCTGGAAGACCTCTAGTCTTCTACATCCTGTCAGTGCTGCGGTGAAAGAACACCCTTCCTTTCCCCTGCTAATATTGTTCACTGGGCTAAACCATCTTCAGGCAAGTCACTATGTCCTCTAGGCATCATCAAGACTTGTAAGTGTATGCTGACCCAGACCTATCTCACAGCAGCACAAAAAGAACACTTAGTAGTTTTATCCACTTCCTCATTGTTGATATGTCAGGGCAGTGATACAAATTCATTGCTGCTTGTCAGCTGTCTGGCATCTGCTGACTATGTCTGCAGGAAAAGTGAGTGGTTATATTTAAATATCTGTCAGCAAATATGACAAAAGACATGAATACTTCTCTGGGATTTGCAATGACCTTTTCATTTGCTTTGAAGAGTTGGCGTCCTCTGATCAAGAAACTAATTAGATTGCTGAAACTTGCTGTATATCTCTATCACTGCACTGTGGAAATCCATTTCTCCATTTGACAGTGACTCTGCAGGATATCTCCATTCTTCCTAGAAGCCTGTGGCTACAAATAGTTACACTTTCTCCATAGCCGAGGGCTGGGCTTCATACTGTGAAGGTGATAGCAGACTGACAAACCTTGGTTGTAAGCAATTGCATTGTTTGGCAAAGCTAAATTACCTTGGAAGCTCATCACTCCGAGTTTCCACAGTCCATTGGTACAGTCCTGTAATGGGCCCCAAGCTGATAGCTCTTCAAAGTAGGCTGAAGGAGTAAAAACAGTCACAGCTTTCTATATACCAAGAAGATAGTGTTTTCTGACACTACCACAGGACATACGTGCACCTCAATTTTTGTAAGAACGGCACATCTAGAACCAAGATGGTAAAATGGATCTTTCAGTGACCCCAGCAACCAGTGGTGGTGAGGATGCGGCTATTGTCTTTGCAGTGTCACATAGATGAGAAATAGGACTATGGCATGGCCTGTTGTCTCAGTGAGTTGCTTGCTATTCAATTTCAGGATCTGCTGAAGATCACTGGGAAATTAAGTGGGTGCCAGGAGCATTCTCACAGAAGCTTCAGGTGGGGTAATCTCACTTAGACTGGAAAAAAGATATAAATTCAAACTCTGTCTGTTCACCACAGCAAGTGCCTGGGCGGAGCTCTTTCTTGTGGAGTAAGTTGCCTCTAGTAATAGTCAGACATCTCACAACAGATACACTAGAAATATGCCTCCACATCAAGAGTAGGTTCTTTCTGGACATTCTTCTTTGTTTGCTGCAGATTTCACAGTCAAGGAGGCCACCAAGGTCTTCAGTTTGTGCTCCTCCATAACGCAGGCCCTTGAGCTATGTGCTTTTCCCCAGTAGCTGTGGCCAGCTAAACTTTGCCAGGACAGGGATGTTGCCCACCAAGCAGCTACTTCCCGTGCAGATAAACTGTAAGCCTACGCCCCTCTTCCAGGCCAAGTGACATTGCTGTGACAAGCAAGTCAAGAAAAAAAACCAAACAAAACCAACTCAGTTTTGTATGAAGTTGTTATTTTCTACTCTGTTTAGAGGACTCTTTGCCAAGACAAGTGGGCTGTTCTTATCAGCTCCCATGGGAGACTCAGGAGGCCTATTTGTGTATAACTTACATATGCGCCTAGTAGGGCTGCCCTCTGAAGAAAGGCATCATGTTTCCTATATTCTAAGTGTCAGTAATACAGATCCCAGTGCACATTCAGCTGGGGCATAAAACCTCTCTTTCCTTACTGTAAGTATGAAAGCACTAAGCACATAAATTAAAATACCATTAAAGCAGTGTCATGGTTTGACCTCAGCCAGCAAAGAACCACACAGCCACTCACACAACTCCCACAGTCATGGAAAAAGAAATCATCAGGGCAAAACTCGTGGGTTCAAAGAATGCAATTTAACAGAACAGCAAAAGGAAAGATGAAAACACGATTACAGTACCACCACGAAGCGCACCTACCAGACCTGGACAAGCACCACCACAGCCCACCCCCAAGTGGCGACTGCTCTCCTCACCCGGCTAGCTCCTCTTATAGCCCGGGCACGGGTCACGTGGGATGGAATACCTGCCCCCTGCCGGCTCCTGGGAAGATTAACCCCATCCCTGCCGGAACCAGGACACGCAGTTTGTGGGGACTCCTTACAAATAAACACCAAGATCCAACTCCTGGGAAGCTACCATATTTCATGCAGTTTTGTTCCTTCCAATCTAGGGAGAAGGCACACTTCATATACATGTGCCTTCTCTATTAACAATTAAAATTCTTGACTTTCTTTGAGACACTTTTCTCCCTTTTTGCAGGCTTCCCACTTCCAAAAGACAAATACACAACTGAGTAGGTTATACTGTCCTGAACCCTGCTGCTATTCCAGGCAGGGAATAATTCAGAAACCTATGTCTAAATGCAGTTTATATAGGTTTAGCTTTAAATTCTTAAATGAAACTCTGTGCCTGAATGCCCCTTTGTTAGCAATATCACTCTGTTCCCACTGATGCTACCGGTGGACTTCTATTTGCCACATCAGGCTATATGACTTCTTCTTATGACTGGGGTTTTGGGATCCCCACAACATGGTGAGGTAATGAAGGTGTCTGCCCCACTGCATGCTCAGTACCTGTCTGCCAGCCCTCCTCCCCTTGCTTCACACCCAAGTGTGACTGTGATGGAGACTTACATAGATAGATGGACAGATAGATAGACAGACAGAAAGACTGATGCATGGATAATCTCTCTCATGCTTTGAAAACCTTCATCTTCTCAGATGAGAAAGTATTCCTCACTGTCTAAAAGGAGGGGAAAAGAACTTTGTGAAAGACATTGAAAGGAGATCTGTGCTTCAAGAATGCTTTCATCTAATCCTTCAGTGTCTTATCACTTATCCCTAGATTTAAAGGACTAAAAATTATGATTCCATGGGAAATTAGAACTAAATTACATATCAGTGGAAATCACTATGCAACCAGCCTTATCTGTTATGCTTCTTACATGCTCCAGTATTGTTTATACTGCATATAGATTTAGTCCTTATCCTCTTTTAACAGAGACATTGTCCCCACTGTTAGCTGCTATTGTAAATAGAAAAAAAAAAAAAAAAAAAAAGAAACTTCTCATTAAAAAGTTTTGGGTTTGGCTTATTTTAATTTTGTATGCTTTTTTTTCCTTTTCTCCTTTCTTTGTAAAGTGTGCTCTGGTTTATGGAGAAAAAAAGTTGACTCTCTGAAGTTGAGGTACTCTTTATATGCCTAAATTTTAGTATTACTCTAAACTTCTTCTGCTCTTCCCTTTACTTGGCAGATGGAAGCGAGGGAAGTGAAGGGGGAGGAGAGGTAGAAGTGCTCCAAAATTACACCCAGGAAACAAACTTGTTTATTTTCTGAAACTATAAATCCTTCAAAAACATTTTTGGTAATAATTTCTAACGCACAAAAGCTATTTTCATTGTCACCTATCAAACCACCTCGTCAATTTCAGAAGTTATTGACTATTTTCCAGGGCAGCTCTGATTCAGAAGTCCCCAAGCCATGACTTCTAAGGACTGCAGGATGTTTCCATGCCATTATATGCAATAGAGCACTCACGTTTTCTGAGGTCATTACATTGGTTTTGTAAATACAAAAACATCACTATACTGACGTTCCTAATCTGGATCTGCCCAATGGCCCTGTCCTCTTTCACCAACTGTGAACAGAACAAGCTGCTCCCAATAGCAGAAGCAAAAGCTCAGCTTCTGAAATAACCTACCCAGGATGAATGCTCCTGCCTGGCCAACATTAGTTAGTTAATCTACTATAACAATTTTAAAAAGCACATAATGAAGAATGGGCCAAATGACTTTAAGAATGCTGCATTGCTAAAAGGTCTCATTTAGTCAGCTGCAGCTGAGCAATACAGGTGATCAGCGAAAGCACCACAAGTGAATGAATTCACAGTACAATACAACACTGTAGCTAATTTCCTTTCCTATAAATTCTTGCTGGATCTCTGACAAGCAGGATGTGTCAGACCAGAAAATGGCCATGGTATCATTGCCCAAAGGAGCAGGGATGTCTATTTGGTTATGATCATATTCTAATAATTTCCCAATAGTCATAAAGCTGAGCACAGGGATCTCTGATAGATGGGTTTAATGGACTGACACTGATCAAAGAGAGAATGTCAGTTACGTATCATAAGCATGGGTCTAACTAAATTCATTACAGAATGCAATAGTCTCACGAGTTAGACACTCCATCAAACAAGTCACTTAAAACCAGGCTGGAGAGAAGCACTGAACTGTTCAAATGGTCTACTGATGAGTGAACAGATGCACAGGAGTGGAAGGAAATATCCAGGTTATTCAGTGCATCCAGCACTTTATTTGCGGGCAACAGGCATTTAGGATGGGAATCAACACCAGATGAAAGCTTTGAAATAGAGAGATCTGCATCTGGGCGTCTACACTGGGGCCAGTTATTTCAATAGCTACTGCAGTCAGTGGAGACTGAGGTCTCCCCAAAGCATACAGTGGCTGATGAGCTGAACAAACAGCTCTCCAGCTGCCATGACAAGTTCTTTATTGACTATCCCAGCAGGTCAGACATCAGCTCACACTTAATAGGTAGGATAAAGTTCTTAATCCTCAATTGAGTTCCAGCTCTTGCCTAAGAGGAACTGTCATTCTGTGAACATCATTGAACAACCAGTAAAACAAACACCATATGCTCCCATAAATCTGTAAAAGACATGTATTTTACAAGGAGAGTAATGGTTCAATTTAGTGTTCTAAATGAATGCATGCAGGGCCATCTGAGATGTCCTGGGCATCCAACACACACACACAGGTTTGGCAGGTATGACACAGGACTCACAGAAGAGCAGTGACATTCTAGAACAATAGCTGGGGACCAGGCATGATGCCCTAGGATCTTGCACCAGATTCCTATGCTTTGACAACAAAATTGAGCTCTTAGTGACCTCCTAAGCAAGAACTGAGCTCCAGATTTCTTTATATGTTGTCTAGCACAACAGTGTTCTCTGAGCATTGTAATCTGCAACAGCTGTTGGCAGAAGTGCTTCTTCTGGTTTCTGTACTGTGGGACCATAGTCCTTCCCATGGTATGTCACATCCAAGCTGGTAAGAATGAGGATCCTTGATTTTCACAAGCAATGCCAGCTTAACGTCCACAAAGTGTGGATATGGAATCTCTTCAGTGCTGCTTTTTGGTCTTTAAAATATGGTTTAGGTCAACTTATACCAGCCCTGGCTCAGGTGAAAATCAAAAAGGGAAAAAGGAAACTCAAGAGGGAAACAAGAGTACACATGGCTGAATTACCTGGCTCCATTTTCAGGTTTCTTGATCAAAGGTATGTTATCTAGTTTCATTCTGGATCTCGGCAGACATGTGTTTAATTAAAATCATTACTGATAGATAAAAAAAACCCATCCTTTCAAATCCAGAAAGAAATGTAGGGATCCATTTGTAAAGTCCAGGAAGCCAGAATAAAGTATGGTGCAGAATTAGAAAGGCAGATCTCCACCTGATTTGTTAGTTTCATTTCCCAATATGGGATACTGCTGTATTTTATTAGTGCTTAATTCATCTGTTGAAAAGGAATCATTCTTTATATTTCAGGTAAGGGAAACACAATAAGTTTAATCTATTCAGACTTCAGAACTGCATTTGATATGGTGCAGCATGGGAATATAGTAGTTACATTGCAGAAAATCGTTATTAGTAGAATAACTACAAGGCAAGTCATGATTAGAGAAGAGATTACAACAGCATGTGCTAAAATGAGAAATATTTAGCTGAAGGGAAGTTATTTGTGGAATTCCCTAGAACTGGCATCAGGATGATATTTCTTCAGAAATTTAACATAAAAAGACTGCAATAATGAAATTTGCTATGACACAGAGTTAGAGGCACTAGACAAAATTAAATAAAATCTTAATATTACATAGTATGAATGAGGTGACATTAAGGTCTGCGTTAATTGAAACCAGATGACTAGAGTTCAAGGACATGTTCTCAGAAACTATAGTCAATGTTAATTATAGAGTATAAGTCATATTTATTCTCAAATCCTCATTAGGAAATGACAGAGGAAAAGTAATATTTAGGCATATGAGTCAATAATAGGATGACCAAGAGCCACTGGGGTGATGTGACCAAGAAAAAGACAAATACTAATTTGGGTATATAAAGTGAGATTCATCCAAGAGAAGCACAAGGAAGTATTTAATATCTCTGGAAAAGACATTAGACAAATCACATAGACTTGTGTCAGCTGTATCCCATTCGCAGTGGACTACAGATATAGAAGGGAGATGGGAATGAGCAGAGGAGGGCAGAAGCAGTTTGTAAAAGGAGAGGAGTTTATAAAGGCAGCAGAGAGACTAAGTTCACTTTGCTTCATCTGGTGGAACAAAGTCCAGGAGGAGGTAGAATAATTCCTCTGAGATGAACACCTGAGAACAGTCAGAGACTCATTTGTTAGAAGGCATCGCTGGGGATCCTCTTGTCCAGTCCCAGCTTAAGACAGTAGTGTCACCATCAGTAGCTCAGGTCAACCATGGCTCTGTACAGACAAGTCTTAAAAAACTTTTAGGATTGGAATGCCACACCTCTGGTGGTCATTGCCAATGCACTCAGGAAAATACTTTCCTAATGTCTAGCCTGAACCTCTCCAGCTGCATATTGTGACTATTTCCTGTTGTTATGTTCTTTGGCAGTCCCGGTAGCGTTTACAGATCACCTCTGTCTCAGAAAAATGTGTTTTCACTAAAGAATATATGGTCCTAAACATATGGGTATAAATCTGTCTTGAGTAACTCAAAATTAGAGGAACTTTTTCTCCATTACTGGACTGGGGCTCTGGAGCAGATTTTGGTGAGGGAGACTGGGAATCAGAGAGAGGTAAGACAGTCAATCAACTTTAAGGTGAAGCTTTAATAAATTTCTGAATGGGAATGAATTACGTCTTGGTTAAGACGTGGAAGGGTCTTGGATTCTGTGATGTCTTTCCAGCTCTCCATTCTGCAGCCACAAGTTTTTTATCTGATTTTCTACATCTAATATATCAAGGACTTTGCAAATATTTGCACCTTTTCCATTAGGTGCAACAGGAAATGTTTATATTGCTAATTATTGTTAGTAATGTTAACACAGTCCAAGTACTGGTTGCTAGAAACCCCACCAGCCAAGTACCATTTGCTAGAAACCCCACCAGCCAAGTGCTGTTTGCTAGAAGTCCCACCAACCAACTTGGCCATGAGTCTGCCAGGGTTACACAGGAGCATAAAGGTAAATCAGTGTCAGAGGGTTGGACTGGATTGGTTACTCACAGTAAATAATCCCCTGGAATTCCTCACATATCCATTGTGGAGATAAACACTCATTGTGCAAATAGATTCTTTTGCAAGAATATTTTCTACAAAGCTGAGAAGTTTCTTAATATCAGTCATAAAGTGCACACAGAATTCCTTTTACAGACAGGGATACAATTGTTTCTAGGAATTATTTTTTTTCATGGGTGACCTTGTACAGTATAATTCAAGACAAGTTTTTTCAGCATTGAAATAGAATTATAAACACGTCTGAGCTTCACATATATATAGGCATTACAAAAAAAATAATTCTGATGATGGCTTTGAATGGAAAGAAAATCAACTTTGATTACTTGCCAAATGCTACTGCAGTATTATAAGCCATGGAAGTTATTTCTTCGTAGCAAATTTCCTCATTCTGTTGGCTCTCAGGAAAGAAATTCATGTTTTTAGGCACTCTTCTTTTCCTGCTTCTCTTTCTTTTCAGTCTTCTATTTATCTCTGGCACTAAAATGTTCTCTTTTCAGAGCCATTATTTTATTAATGCATGATTATGCATTTGCAACGCTACTTTCCTCAGCTTCTGTCTGAATACCTTTATTCAAGTCTTTCTCACATTTTGAAATTACAATATAGAACTGAAAAAGAACAGTTCTTGCATTTTTCCCCTTCAAGAAATAAAATAAATAAATAAATAGGTCAGACAACACTGTGTGCAGGTGTTCCTGTATGAAACAATTGATATTATTATATAAAAGGAAATGGAATGAGATGAGTTTTACTGAATCCCTTAGGGAAATCATTCAATATGCACTCTTATCAAAGTCTAATAATGGCCCGGCTGCTGCTTGTTTGCTTTGATGAAGCTGATAATAACAGAAATCTACATTTATTTGCATTTTTTTCTGGTAGAATTCACTGAGGCATCTCCAAATGTAATTTTAAAGTATTAATCTAACACATGTAGATTTTCGAGTTGCATTAAGTAGAGAGAGATCAGACACAAACTCATGAGACAAAATTCTTCTGGGGGTTGTGCTTGACCACCATGAACGTTAGTGTACATTCTTTCTGAGAGTCACCAAACATGAGTATTGCCTCCCTTTTTAAAGTATCTAATTGGAGATAGTCAATGCCCCAAGGGTGCACCAAGTGTAGGGACAAAGAGCAAAGCTACTGAGAATAATGCTTTTGCAGCTTTATTGAAGCAAGCTATGAAGGTGTGTAAGGAGGTACAGAGACCTGGGAGTTAACCAGGAATCTATCATAGCTCCCTTCCCCAGGATCATGTCTCTGTCTAGAGATATAGTTACTCCACTAATGCCTAAACCTCATAATCCTGGTATGGCCCCAGAATTTAAGTTTCTGAAGGTCTGATGTAGGAGGCAGAAGACTGTATCAGACACCGATTTCTGGTTCAAGCCCTATCATCAATTAACAGCTGATATGACTACTGACAAAATCTGAAAGAATCGGAAGCAAACATTTATGTACTAACTTCCTCTACTTTGCATATCCTGGTTCTCTGCTTGAAAAATATGACTTTCTGAACAATGAAGGAAGCTGATTTCTTAGTTGTAATGAATGTGACAAAAAATTATGGAAGTTTTCTGATTTGGAACACCCCTGTTCTCACCAGAATGCTGAGGGCTTTGGACGCTTCTGCTCAGACTTTAAGATGGCTTCAAAGACAGAGTCTAAAAGAAACTCACCACTCTGCAACTGGCACAGTTGCATCCTTCTTACCAAGAATTCAGCATAATATTTTTGACAATCTGCATCACCAGTTCTTTCTTCCAATACTGCGTTGTATTTACTATAAATCTTTCCTTGTGACACAGTTAGTTACTGGCTGCAACAAGGCAGCAGCTACTCACGCTAACTCAATGTGCTTTATTGCGTTACTCCAGTGAGCACTCTGTATTGACTCAGTTCTTTTTCTCTTAAGAGCCCCAGAGAAACTTAGTGGCTTCCAAAAACTTCCCCAATCAATACCTCCTAAGGTCCCTGAAGTGCTATAATCTGTATCAAGGTCTGTGAAGCAAAACTGAAAATGAGCTTAGCAGGGTTTAGCTGCAGCCTGTTATCTGTCACAGGAGGGTTTGTTTTTTTCTGCATTTGTTGTTGTTGTTGTTGTTGTTGCTCTTTGCTTGTTTGTTTTTTTACTAACTTTCACTGCTCAAAAGTCAGCTCCTGTTCCTGACTCTGTGAGCTGTAGCCGTGCGCCAGGTAGGGGCCTCTCAAACTTTGAGCTGAATAATCAAGTAGTTCTGATTTCTTCACTTCTTCCAGAAACAAAAGATGCATCTAGGCCAAAAGGATCTAATTTCATTTGTTTAACTTGATTCTTCTCCTTTACCACAATTTGAAATAACTGTTGGAACAGAGACATAGTTGCTGGTAGAGTGACGCAGCTTTCCAGGGCAAAGGCAAATTTCAAGTGATTTTTTCAGTATCCCTCAAGGAATGATTCATTCATATTAAGGCTTGATCAAGGAGCTTCCCTGTAGCATTATATTATTTGCATCCAATCCACTAGCCACAGCTGACAAAACAAAATCAATTAGTTATTAGTAACAGCAAAATATTTTCCAATCAGAAAAGCAACTCCACTGGTATATGTTTTTATTACCACAAGTACAAATTGAGAATATATTCACATGGAATTCTTTTTTTTATTTTTACACTCATAGTTAAGACAGGAACACTGGGCTTAGGAACATTCATGCTCAATATTATTATTTGGTTAGATAATCGTATTTATATTTTGGCATTGCTTTGATCCCTGGGAAATTCATTTTGGGTATTGCTGAATTGTCTCTGGAGCACACAAAGAACCACTGGGAAATTCCCCTTCATATCTGAAGTTTGCCTTTATTCCCTGGGTACGTGTAAGTCTTCTTGAATTATCAGGTGGGAGATGACAGTATTCTGTTTCTTCTCTGTCTGATACAGATTGCTTTGCATAAGTTAAATTATATGGACTGTACATGTAATTGTTCACAGACATAAAGTACACCAAGGAGTGATGCTTTCTGCCCTATGTATACTACAGACAGAGCAGAATAACAGGAGACCCTCACATCCCTTACTCTGAAATGTAGGTTCTGTGGCTTTAATAGGAAAGGAGTCATCAACATTCATCCAGGGCTCAACAGATAAGTTTCCATCTCCTTTGAGAGCTAGGAAAGAATAATATGGTCAATATTTTCCTTCCTGAAAAATCTTAAATCAGTGAAAACCAGAATTTTCAAGGCAAAAAGTCATTACATACCAGTCTTTCAAAGAAGGTTTTGAAGTTAGAACTTGCTATTTTACATTTCAGAAATGAGAAATTCTAGGGATTCTTCTGTCCGAAGCCATTTTGATTTTGGCAATTACTTGCAATATTTTGATGCGAGAAGTTGGAAACAGCATTTCAGACTCTGAAATAATTAGAATAAAACTTTTTATTGAACTGAAATATTTTTTTAAATATGTTTATAAAAAAAAAAAAAAGAAAATGCCACTTTTGTGGTCCAGTCCAGTACTAGGTCAGGATATAACGATGGTCAGGAGCAAAAAGACGAATTGTCACCTGGCTTACATGAATTAGAAAGCCTTTTCTCTCTTCTACCACTGTCCTTCAGAATAAAATTTAAAAATATGGAAAAAAAAGAAAGAATCTAACAGAACAATATATTGCTGGGTATTGGCTATAACTCCATCCAAAACTTGACCAACCACTTTGTTTTGTTGGGGTTTTTTTGTTTGGTTGGTTGGTTGGGTTTTTTTTTTTTTTAAATTGAACAGTTTCTGAAGTCAGACTTGCTGGAAACTTGGAGCAAATTCAAACTTGGAACAAATTCATCAAGAGCAACAAGAAGAAGTGTTTATAACAAGTGATACTAGTGCAGTCAGTAGGGCTTAAACAAAGCTGATTGATAGAAGGTGGTGCTATTTCAGTACTGGAGTCTACCCATCTTCATCTCCTCTGAATAGTTTTAATGGAAAAAAAAGCATGTTTAGATTTGTATGTGTTTCTTCATGTGTGGTTTCTGTATTTTGTACATCTGTAGGTGTCACTGGAAATAGCTAATTCATGTGCTGTCTGCCTGAAAAGTGCAGTAACAAATGTAAGTGTACTGAAACAAATGTTATGGCTGTAATATAAATCCTGGTTGGTGAGTTTTAGTAATAGAAATACATAACAGGGAGGGTGTTGCCAGCTGCAAGCCCAGCTTCTGATGAAGATTTCAATGGCTGACTTTATGCATGTTCAAAGTAAAGAGATTTAACAGCAACCAGAATTAGCCACATGGAACTCATCTTTAGGTTCAGTGTAGGTGAAATATTAAGGAAGATGCATACCGAGGCTAGTTTTAGTGATATGGAATAGCAGACGCTTATGTGTTACCTAAAGTGTTACCCCAGGCAGAAGATCAGGGAACGTATACAGTGGGTCTCACCACCAGCTCATCCTCTAGTTGTCCTCCGAGGTGACCCATCTCCTTTTACCCCTTTCTTCGTCCCCTTCCCCAGGCAGATATCTCAGGAAAGCTTTAATGGGGATTTATAAACACTCGGATTGTTAGAGGCACAATTGTGAAACTAATGAAATCATTCCTTTATGACATCAGCTAGTATATCTACATGGACTTCCCAGGGAAGGTCTGTGAAAAAGAATATTGTTCTTTTTTTGGAAATGCACAGCGAGAACACACTTCTCCAGCACAGAAAGCTAGGGAGATGGATATGGGAGGGGCCACAGCAATCAAATAGGCTCTGACTTTTATTCAAGTCCGTAACTCACAATCCAGAAGTATGTGATAATAGCTGAAAAATACTAGTACGTTATAGGTGAGACCCATCCTTAGTACTAAAGCAGGTAATATTTTTTTGCCTTTGTTATGGATTACAAAAGCTGAGCTGAGGATTCCTGTTCTCACCCCAGACACTTAAAATCAAAGCTGTCTATTTCTCTCTAAAATCAGCCTGTACCAAAGGACTGCTGGGGAATGTTTTTCCTTGCTTGCCTGAGTGCTGAGACACCAAACATTAGTCTCAAGTTGAGAATTCGTATCCCAAATCCCAAGTTGCCTTCACTGACCATAAAGTGGGAGCAGGTGTAAGTAGAGTAGGGATGGTACGGTGGACTACAAAGGATTTTCTGCTGGAGGAAAACTGCTTGCCCCAGTACCTAGTGAGAGATGGAAGAGCACTGGTCGGCTAACTGCCAGTGCTTATCTTTTGTCTCTCCCATTTGGGGCTGAGTCCTGTAGCTCCCTCACCTTAGAGGCTCTCATTTCCCATGGGTAATTGATAGCTATCCCTTGGCTGCAATAAATAATGAAACTGGATTGTAGTCTTATACAGAATTTTTTTTACGCTGGTTTCTACACAGTGTGGGTGAGTTTCATTTCACTTAGGTAAAAGTTAGATGCTTAGGCTGCAGTGTTATCCATGGCAAAACACAGGTATCTCCAGAGGGCCAGTCTTCCCATTTGTTTTAAGTGTGTATTGCAGGATTGAATTAATCTCTTGCTGGTGGTGTCAGTTGCTCTACTATGTATGATGGTACATACAAGACTCCCTTAAGCTAGATGTCTAACCTTTAGGCAGCTCCAACTCAATGTCATTGTTATTTTTCTAAATCACAGAATCACAGAATTTTCAGAGTTGGAAGGGACCTCTAGAGATCATCTAGTCCAACTCCCCTGCTAAAGCAGGATTGCCTAGAGCACATTACTCAGGACTGCATCCAGGTGGGTTTTGAAAATCTCCAGAGAAGGGGACTCCACAACCTCCCTGGGCAGCCTGTTCCAGTGCTCTGTCACCCGAACTGTAAAGAAGTTTTTCCGTGTGTTGGAACGGAACTTCCTATGTTCCAACTTGCACCCATTGCCCCTCGTCCTGTCACTGGGAACCACTGAGAAGAGTGTGGCTCCATCCTCTTTCAACCCACCCTTTAGATATTTGTAAGTAGTAATAAAGTCTCCCCTCAGCCTTCTCTTCTCCAGGCTAAAGAGTCCCAGCTCTCTCAGCCTTTCCTCGTAAGGGAGATGCTCCAATCCCTCAATCATCTTGGTTGCCCTTCACCAGACTCTCTCCAGCAGTTCCCTGTCCCTCTTGAACTGTGGAGCTCAAAACCGGACACAGTATTCCAGTTGTGGCCTCACCAGTGCCGAGTAGAGGGGGAGAATGACCTCCCTCGACCTACTGGACACACTCTTCCCTATGCAGCCCAGGATTCCATTGGCCTTTTTGGCAGCAAGGGCACACTGCTGGCTTATGGATAATTTACTGTCTACCAGGACCCCCAGATCCTTCTCCTCAGAACTACTTCCCAGCAGGTCCACCCCTAACCTATACTGGTGCCTGGCATTCTTCCTCCCCAGGTGCAAATGCTCCAATAAAGATTTTAAAGCAGTTTCACGTATCTATCATCTCCCACCACATTTACAGAAAAGGTTAGTCCTGCATTTTCAAGAGCATTCCTTCCTCATTTCCCAAGAATAGCAAAAGGTCCCCTTAAGGTAGCCAGTAAAAAGGTACAGATAAAGGAGAGAGAAAGTGTGTGGGTTGATTCAGTGGGAAATAGAAACATATTTTATTCATTTCTTCTAGTGTTTCCAAGCTCCCCATAGGATTTTCTGTTCATACTTTCTTTGGTGAAGGCTTAGAAATCTATTTAGCCACTGTCAGATACCATGGACTAAAAAAGATACATACTTGTGGTTGTGATTAATTCCTCCCATATAATCAACCATCTTCTCTTGCTTGCTGAGAGGAATGGACTATCGTATGTTGACTGAAAAAGCACATTGTAATTTTTTTGTAGTTGCTGCTTTGATTTGTGTTGATTTCTGTTCTCTAAGTCTGACATATATTGTATATGAGTGCGCATAACTCAACAGCCTTTGTCTGACTTGGAAACAAATGTTTGATTGTTGCTCCAACAGTTTGTGGGACAGAAATTCAAGCGGCGTAAATCAGTTTAGCTTCACAGACTGCAAAAAAACCCAGTTCTGTTATATAGAATTAAAACACGTAAAGTTATACATCTTGGACCTTGATCCTTTCTCTTTTCTTTTGGTCTTTTTCACGAAAACCAACACAACTCAGCATGAACAGAGTTACTTTTCCGAATGCCTGTTTACAAGGACACACTCGACAGCAGCAACTGACTTGTTCCAACTGAATCACTGGCTGGAGCAGATAAGATATATTGAATTTTTAATTGTATTTCATCATGAATACAGCTGTTTTGCATCAGTCACTATAGAAGTCCCATTTAACTATTCTCTGCTGGTTTCTGGACAAGAGGAACCTCAAATTTAATTACAAGTGTGAGATGCAGCCAAGAACTTGATAACTAACAGCAATTCTGATGGAACTAAAGACCCAAAAAAGATGAACAGTGAGATAAGATTACTTTTAAATAGAGGTAGTAAATGCATTTTTGCTTTAGGGACTGAGAGATGCAAGGGTAAATGCCGTCTCCACATACAATTCCCAAGTTAGTCTGTATGGTGGCAATATAATTTCAGTCATATTGAGGCAGTTTCTCTTCAAATTTCTGCCACATCGTGAAGTGAAATCTAAGTTTCTTTGGATAGCTGATAAAATATTATGGATATATGGTGACTCAGTGATCATGGCATTCAAATCTTAAATTCCTGACATGCTATGGAAATGTGCACAAAGAAGATTTTAGCTATTTAGCAGTTGTCAAATTTAGGTCGAGACTGGGACAGTAGAAGGCGAAGATCTTATGGGAAAGCAAGACTGTCAAAACTTGAGGAAGAACTGACTTTTCCAGGAAAAATAAACTTTAGAAATAAATTTTTAAAAATATTTCTGTCAAGCATCATACAGATCAGTGATAATAGCTAGCTGAAATAGCGATCTTAATCTTAGAGATAATTTTATCTTGCACACAGGTGTACCTGAACTTGCAGTATGCCATCTAGCTTGGGAGTTGATGAACAGAGTCACACCACCAGCACACAAACAGACACTGTACAAACCCTTTGGGGCTCCTTGATGTGACATCGGAAATCTGGTCCACCATGCAGTCCATGTTGTCATGGCTACTGGTACCTTGGTACTCAGATTACCTTGGGTTTATAAAGGTCTAAACTGCTGTAAATTTAAGGTTTTCATAGTAGGCACAGTCTTCAAACTCCCCAAAATAAAACCTCCCTCTTTCCTGAAAATTAGCTTTTTTTGGTGACATCCAAATCCAGGGGAGTGTCTAGAATCCAGTCGTCCTCCCTTTGAAAAAGGCTTCATGCTGTTGATGAAATTAGCAGTGCTATCCCTGCTGCTGGAGGCGGGGGAACAAAAAGGAAAGATTGCCTGTGATTCAATATGTGGTTTCTAAATAAACACTAACACCATTGGCATTAGGGAACCCATCTGTTTCTTTATTTCTTTACCACTACAAAATCTATGATATGTGATTGTAACAGATGTTTCATGTCTACAAACGATGATATGCTACATTATTAAACCAAGAGGGTCATTAAACTGAGTTGTATGTATTTTTTCAGTTTATAACTGCAAGATCATCAACATATAACCTTAGGGTTATAGAAACCCCTCTTATTCCTCTCCTGACTCAGTGTGTAACTTACAGAGCAAACGCTCAGCAAATATCATGAACATCTCCATTAAAGCTTGGTTATGTAGAAGAGCCTGTGGGCATCTGTACAACTGTCGGAGTTAACATGTCTTAATGTTGTTTTTTTTTTCCAGAAGCACTTCTTATGTTTAGCTTCTTCAACTTGAACTAGGCAAATGCCAGTTGCCTGCCTGGATAAGAATGCAAATTCTCTGTTGTTTTAGGTAATAATCCTGGATTGGTCTATTGTGTGGCATCAGAGAAATAAACAGGAGCCTCCATTTGACCGAGGTGTCTTCATTTTAAATTATTAATATTATTTATGTATTCTTTTTCTCTTTACCTTTAGTCAACACCTCAGGACAAAGGGCTTTTTCACATGTAGCTCCCTTCATTGCACTTCTGTTCATACAGTATTCTTTCATACTGGAACTGCATACAAACATGCTATAGTAACATAGATTTTCACAATTACATATGTATTTGGCTCCCTCTGAGTTGAAAGATGCCTATTTTCTATTTCCAAATATCATGTAAGAAGCTGAACATTTTGCTTTGTCTGTGAAGAATGACTGACAGAGTAATATGAGCCCCAGAGTGAAGTAGTTTTTATTGAAGGATAATATTTCTTTATTGAAAATTTTAACACAAAAAAAAAAAAAGAATGGCTTGAGTATTTCAGAGATCAATTTAAAGTCTTTAATTAAAATATATCTCCTTTTTTAGCAGGATCCTTGGGATTCGTACCCATAATTTTTCATTGTAAATTTTCTTAAATGCAACAACATTATGGGCAAAGTCTAAGGAGAATGGTAAAATAGTATTTAAGGACACTATATTCAGTCCAAGCAAGTGGTGTTAAATTCATGTGGAAAGCATGAACACTCTGTGAGTTAAAGATGGGTCCCAGTCAAATAATTGACTAAAACATTCACTTGTACGTACATTAGTATGTCTGTGTGAATGTATGTACTGGATAAGACAGTATTGCTAAAAAGAACAGAGAAGAAATAATTGTCCTTTTGTCCTCAGCTACTCAAAACTATCACAGAATGGTAGGGGTTGGAAGGGACCTCTGGAGATCATCTAGTCCAACCTCCCTGCTAAAGTAGGTTGGACTGGAACTCACCCAGGCGGGTTTTGAATATCGCCAGAGAAGGAGACTCCACAGCTTCTCTGCACAGCCTGTTCCAGTGCTCTGTCACCCTCAAAGTAAAGAAGTTTTTCCTCATGTTCAGATGGAATTTCCTGTATTCTAGTTTGTACCCGTTGCCCCTTGTCATGTCACTGGGCACCACTGAAAAGTCTGGCCCCATCCTCTTGACACCCGCCCTTTAGATATTTATAAGCACTGATAAGATTCCCTCTCAGCCTTCTCTCCTCCAGGCAAAAGAGACCCAGGTCTCTCAGCTTTTCTTCATAAGAGAGATGTGCCAATCCCCTGATCATCTTTGTAGCCCTCCACTGGACTCTCTCTAGTAGTTCCTTGTCTTTCTTGAACTGGGGAGCCCAGAACTGGAGACAGTACTCCAGATGTCACCTCACCAGGGCAGATAACCTCCCTCAACCTGCTTACCATGCTCTTTTTAATTGCCATTGCCCCAGGATGCCATTGGCCTTCTTGGCCACAAGGGCACGTTGCTGGCTCGTGGTCAACCTTCCATATTTGAATTCTGCCACGTTTGAGTCCTTTGCTGGAAAAAACAGCACTGGTTTTGGATCCACCTTGCAATAGTACCTCAGTTTACTAACATCTCAAGAAAGCCATTAATTTTTGCAAAACATTCATGTTTTGAAAGTGTGTGAGGTTGCACAGACTTTCACAGGAAAGGATAGCAAAGTAGAAATGCCTACTCATTTTAACCCTGTATATAAACTACACCTTGAGCCTTCAGCTTTTTTTTTTGTAAGAAAGAACAAATATAAATACTGGGAGCTTCTGGAGAAAGATGAGGCAGTAAAATTATGCATGCATATTTCAAATGTATAGTGATAACATTTACAAGCAGCTGCAAGACTCTTATGCACATATCTGATTAAATTAGCAGATATGCAATTCCTAAATGTGTTTTCTTTACTAATTTAAGAACTCAAAATGCTAATACCAGTGAGAGAAAGGAAGAGAAAATAAAACATAAGGGGAGAAGGAGTTCTGGAAAGGTCCTAGAAAGTGTTGTTAAAATTACTATTTGTCTACCTGTCTAACATGGGTCAAGGTTAGACATCTGCCCAAGCCAAGTGGGCTTCTTGGGCTAACAACAGGCTAGCAGATTTGGTAGCCAAACCAGCAAACATTGCATCTGCCTGTCTTTAATTCCCCACTGCAAAAAGAAACCCCACATTCCATCAACAGCCCAGTCAATAGGGTGCAGCTTTACGCATAGATGTACACAAAGGCCATATAGAGGCAGTAAGACACTTTACCCACTTCCTCTCCTGTAGCTGCTCATTTATTATTCTGATTCTCTGCCTTCTGGTTGTAAAATAATAATTTGTTAGTTCAAAAACACCTGGCTGCAAAACTTTGCAGGCTTTTGTTTGAAGGAGAAAGTTTTTTTCATGTGTATTATGTACTTATAGATCACTTTGGGTATAACTGTGAATGCTGTGTTTTTTCTCTGGAAATCTGAAAGACATTAAAAAAAAAGGAATCCTTTCTGATCCTGAAACAGAGGTCCTTCTATTCCACCAGCATTGCCCAAACAGTTTAAATCTCCTTGCTTAAGGGGACTTGCAGTGATTCAGCTGAGTGGGACTCAGAAAACAGGTGTTTTATGCAAGGTCAACTATCTGCCCTCAGCGACTCCACTACTCCTAATACAACCACATGGGTTTCCTCTAAACTTGCTCAAGAGCAGCAGCTGTGCTACAGATAATATATAGTATCGAAGGATCCCATTCAGCTTTGATGCCATTGGTGCCCTGCTGCATTGAAGCAGGACATTACCACAACCTTGAACATCAAGGAAATGAATTCAAATTTGTCTCCAGCTGATACTGATTCAAAAAAAAAATACATATTTTCAATTCAGCAGAGCATTCAGTCCAGTACTGAAGTATTTTCTTGACTCGGAGCTCACAACCTAATGCCTCTTCAAGACTTTGCTATGTACAAAACAAGTTGCTGTTTTCTAGCCAACAATTGCCTGGGTCACAATGTCATCCTCTCCTCCACTGGTACATCTTTTTGCTTTTTGCATATATTTCCTTTCTAAATATCTGGATACCTCACTCTAGGTGGCAGTCTGTTTTGCCAGAATGGTCAGAGCAAGCAAGGACTGAATCTAACTGATCTACTTTGCTTTATAGTACCTCATCCTTCAGAAGAGAGGAAAAGATAGATAATTGAAAAAGTGTGGGGAAAGCACCACTTACATCTTGATTGTGTTGTTCTGAAGTGGGTCTTACCTTGTTATGTAAAAGGGTTTCTAACTAGCAGATCACAAAGCTGTTTGTCAAAAATGGCCAGTACCCTGGGGGGAAATGAAGACATTGGGAAAAAAAAAAAAAAAAAGGATGCTGAAATGGAAGAGCAGGGAGAGCTCCAAAATCCCCACCTAGTATATTGTCCTCTAGATTACACTGTCCCCACAAAGAACATCAAGTAGATGAAACTGGTATCATAGTTGATGGGCAGAGATCAAATAAGCAGTGCTATTGTTTCACTGCAAAATGTTTTTGAATAATTATTTCTATTTCCCCATCTGCACTCCTTTGTTATACAGAGAAGCAAATGCCTCTTTAGTGGGCTTATTCTTGGATGACTTTGGTCTCTACTATCTTTCTTGATATCTCCTCCTACTTCTAGGAGGTCTTTTTGGAAGGGTCTCATCCCTGTTGCAGACATAGCACTTTCAGGTGGCCTGAACACATTTCCTCATTCTGCTGCACAAATTTCTCGGTATTTGTGTGTTCTGTAGTCATAAAGTCACTTTTCATGGAAAAATAAAGAAAGCAGCAACAGTGGCCATTGCCTAGTCAATGTATAATGTTGGAGCTCTACCATAAACATTTCACCTACCAGCACCAAGTACGTTATTCTGGACTAGTACAACTGGATCTCGTGTCTTTCCTACCTTCCTCCAAAAGGAAAAATACTAATATCTATACCATGAAAACACGGCTAAGATATTGCCTATGAATACATTCAAAAAGCATGTGAGTTCAAAGTTACACAGGCCTAGGGTTCAAAAGTGCCCTATGGAGGATGAATTTGTAAAGTTTCTCACAGCCTTGGAAATTCGGCCAGCATGTGGGCAGTAAGCCTCTAACTTCAAAGTCTCAGTTTCATCTTTACCTGATCTCAGTAAAAGGAGAGTCAAATCCATCCTGCCAAGAATTTTCTAGAGCTGTAGAGTCAGGGTTGGTGCATTTGTCAAATATTCCACCTAGTAAATGTCCCTATTATGCGAACCACGGGGCGTTACTATAGCTGACCAGACTGGAGGCATTTCTATTTGTCTGGACTTTTAAAAACATGCTGCTCGGCTGGCTGATGAAAAACTTTGATTCAAAGTGTATTTAGATGCAAAATCATGGGCAGCATTTATCCCTTGTCTCTTGGAAGAACTGAAATAAGATGTTTCCATTTTCCTTACAATTGTCATGTTGTGATTTGCTTTTGAGTGAGTTTTTTTCTCCTTCTTTATTATTATTTTTCTTTTTGAAGTTGCTGTCTGTCTAAGCAGAGATTGTATTTAAGATCAATAGCATTGGACTAAATGAGCCCCTCTGCTTTGATATTGAAGCTAATCGGCTCTTGTTTGGCTTTTGAAACCTTTCAGGAGTCTTCTCTGCAGCTTTATAATGACAGACTCCTTAATATGAAACTTCTAATCTGTTAGAAAGTAGATTTCCCAGGCTTTGTGTGACTAACTGGAAAGTTTGTTTGTATATTGCACAAAACTTAGCTACTATCTATTCTTTCTCTACACATTCTGGCTGCAGAAAACAATTCAATTTCAATTTCCAGACATCTGTACAAACACTGAAAATTCACCAGGACAGAGGTGCCCAGGTGATGTACCTTCCTTGTTATTCCAAGACCTTTCTTTTGCTGCTCAGGTGCTGTAGCTCCCCAAGTAGTACCACAACCCTATAACCAAGCCTGCCTGTCCTCTCACCCAGAGTGCAGAAGACTATAGCACTGAGTATCACTGCAGTTTTCAAACAGAAAGATAGTTATAACCTGGGCATTTCACACTGGGCTCCATTTTTTCTGTAAGAACTCTCAGACAGACTTGTCTATATCATGCTTTGAGACTACAGCAGAGCAAGGCACAGACTGCAAGAGACCTGACATGTTCTGCCCCATCTTCGCCTTCGCGTGTCTTGTGTCTTTCCAGCCAGACTTCTCTTGAGGAGCTCAAGAAGTCCTGGTGTATTCAAAAGGGGGACTGTTTTTCCCTTTTTTCATTAGCTTCCTTCCTAGACAGAAGCTTTTACAGGCCCTAGGATTCCCTAGGGTCCTCTCCAAAGCGTTTGCTGTTATCAGGAGTTTTTCCTGGGTCATCAGGGTAAAGCCCTTCATTTTTCACTGCTACATATAGCTTCCGTCTGCAGAGATGTCTCTGGAGTAACAGGTCAGAAGGAGCAGCCTCCAGTGGGGATTCTTACCATTCCATGCCCAAAATAGGAGGGAATTTGGGCTTAATTTTCAGGTGGTGGAGATGTACCAACTCTGATTTATACCCTATAAGCATGATTTGCAATTCAGGTCTTGTTTTTCAGTAGAAAAAGGAAATAAGACTGGGCTGACTTTTGTAAGGAGAGAACACCACAGTGATAACGTGGCCTTTCAGGGACTGTGAAGGTTGCTTCTTCGTCAGCTTTAGCTTTGCTCTCCACCCTCTGTCCTGACAAAAGTTTTGCCCTTTGCCAGCCAAAGCAAAAATCAACACAAAGGTGGTTGAAGAGAAATTGATTCTGCAAGCAAGAGTTAAATTATGGTGCCTGGGATTTATTCAAACATCAATGTCATATATTCCTTGGAGTCCCATGTCTAAATTTGGAGGGGAAATTTTGGAGGGGAAGGTCCTACTTTTTGTGGGTGAGAGCACAGTGTGGTGTTTCATTAGAAACCCCTGAAATTTCAACCGGTCTCCTTGTCAACACCAGTCAGGTGTGAAAAGAGGAGTTGCAGGTGAATTTAAGTCCCCTTTTGAAAAGGATGTGGGCTTCCAATCAAACTTACAAGAATGTCTGCAATTGACCTGAGAAATCTAATTTTCCAGTGAAAACTAAATTGTGAATGCTCAAGGCTAACGACTGGACAGTGGTGATTGTCCTGTCTCTATTTTAGCTCAAATATAACTGGATCTGCTTGGAACTGATATAAGCATGGACCTTGAGACTTCCAAGGCTGTCAGATTGAAACATGGTGATGTTGCTGGATCTAAAGTCCTGGAAGCTTCCCTTGACTCCTGATCTTCACATATGGAGGTACAGGCTTTCCTAGCATGGGTTTTGCAAAGATTTCTCAGAGGCAGCACCACTACTTATTTGTTTATCAAGTTGGCATGCAGCCATGAACAGATTTTATTATATAGGTACATTTGTGTAATTACCTGTTATGAGAGAATTACTTCATTTACAACAGAATGCTTCTCTCTGGAATGATGCAGTCACGCATCCTAAAGTAGTATCACACCAGAAATGAGATTCTTGTCCAGCTGAAATAGAAAAGAGACTGCTTTGCATCTAGTTGTCAGATGGGGTTTATCCAGTGCACCTTAAGGTTAAAAAATGAGGGGTTTTTGAGGAGTAGAAAGAGAAATAAAATCATAATAGTTTCTAAATTGTCAGTTTCCTGGCACAGAGTGCAAGCCAGCTGCTTGGAGTTAATCCATGAGAAAATCTGAGCTATCTTTGACAAACACCATTTAATTCTTTTAAGGGTCATTCCTGTGGCTCTCTACTGCAGGATTTGTCTTTGCTTCTGAAATGTGGATGCTGGAATTCTTCTCAAATTGAGCTGTCACTCCAAAGCAGCACTGTGCTATTGATCTGACACCAGAAAGCCACTGACAGCAGTGACCATGTGTTGAGCGATTCTGCCTGATGTGAGAAGCAGTTGATATGTCCAGAACAAGGAGCAG
Source organism: Charadrius vociferus (assembly GCF_000708025.1). Lineage (NCBI taxonomy): Eukaryota > Metazoa > Chordata > Aves > Charadriiformes > Charadriidae > Charadrius > Charadrius vociferus. The sequence goes on along the minus strand of NW_009647731.1, from coordinate 3,293,979 downwards.
ATAAACTGCCACAAGCCCCTTTGGCTGCTGGGTTTGACAGGAACTGTTTTGCTGTGACTTTGGTGCCAAGAAGAAGCAGAGGATTGAAGAGGTTGGCATCTCTCTCTTGCTTCATCTTTGAGCACTGTGTTATGTTAAAAAAGTCACATGGTTTCCCTGTGCTTTCACTGTCAAATCTCGTGGGCAAATTTTCTCTATACAATCACACAACATTTTTGGTCCAAAGGACACTGAACATCTTGTCAAGTGAAGTTATCCCAACAGCAGCAAAGATCACTGTAGTATTTAACATTGTCCGTTCTCACTTCCTTCTTCATTTTGGGATGTCAGGACTGGCCCTTAACTACAGGTGTGATGCCACTTCAATGAATACTTCAGAGATCATTTTAATTTCTTAGGTAGTTGAACTCTTTTTGGTTCTTGAGGGTCAATACGGAAGAATTAAGTCAATTCATGAAGCTATTCCGTCATCTTAGGAAGGCTTTTTTAATGCTGGATTTCATTTTACTTCGAGTTTTGGATGAATCTTACCTTCCTCTTGAAGTACCTATGGACCTTCTTGCACAAGGATTTCCTTAGGAAGTCTTTTTTCTGCCAGCCATTCTCTATTGCTTACGTATGGTTATTCTGTGTCTTTCACAAAGAATGCATTGTTGTTGTTGCTGTTTTCTTATTTCCTGAGACACTTTTTAGGAAAAAATGTAACATCATATTTCCAGTAACATGCATTTCCCATTTTCCATTGTATTTCCTGTTTTTCCCCTTAGAAACAAGGGAATAACTCTAGATAATTTGGCTCCTGATTTGTGCTGATTCTTGAGAACAGGCTCAGGCCAAGTTTTTTGACAACTGTAACAACTAATCAGACAGAACAAAGTTGTAACATGTGTTGGTAACATCTTAGTAAATGAGATAAATCTCTTCCTTTCCGAGTTGTGTTTTGTCCTGTTGCTTTGTATTTCACCTGAATCATAAAATCACTAATGAAAAGGATGTTAATAGGCACAGACACTTCCTTGCAGGATGGTAGAACCTGGACAATAAATGGAATGAGTTTGGTTAGTGTCACTGAGAATTAGCCTAGCCACCATCAGCAGTGACTATTCATATTGAAGCCATGACATTTACAGATACTTTCAATCAAAGCTTCTGGGAAAGGTGTTTATTGCATTTTAAAAGACCTTGCTTAACATTTATATGGGTGATGATTTCTTAAGCCAGAGGCTAATGGACATCTGAAGCCTGAAAGGACTGTTAAATTATTTACTATGACTCTCTGTTGGCTAGGCAGACTGACTAAACGGACTTTTTTTGCTATAGGCTTGAGACAAATCCTTATTGCAGAATACTGGGTAAGAGCACACTAAATGTTGGAATAGGGTGCTATGACTCTGATAGCTTGTATTGTTAGCCAACGTATCCTAACCTTCAGAAATCTTCACAGACTCACTCTCTACATAGACAGGGCTGGCAACACTGAATTTATCATGCACTCAGAGCTGTTATGCTCACTGAGGCACCGGCAATATAAAATATCATTGAATAGAAGGAACAGCAGGCATCTCTTCTGATGCTCCCCTTTACCCCATTCCTGGCCAGAATATCAATGTGTAAAACATCTCACAAAAATACAAAGGTATTAGGTGATATTATGTCTACACTCCAATTAACATCAACGCTTTCTCTTTTTGCTAGCTAACTGTCCAAGAAATTGATTTCATTGCTTTCAAAACTTTCAACAAACTCAGATGATCTGTCAAAGAGATGTATGAGCCATTAAAATCCACAATTACATTACTTCAAGCCATAATTAAAAAGTTGGGTCCCCACTCCAGTCCTCAGCCATTGATTTCTAAGGGAAGAACATTTCAGTGGTGATGTAAACCCCAACGAATCACCAGACTTCAAGCAGAAAAAAAAATAAAAATTAGCTCCTCCCAAACAATCTATATAATGAGCTTTGCTGAGGAATATAAAAGGAGGGGAGGCAGGGAAGAAAGGCTAAATGATTGTAAATTTGGATTGCCTTTTTATATCCATTCAGGACTGAAGTAAAGTATAATTTGACATTTTATTGACATTTCCAGTATTTAAAGAACTACATTAAATTTTACCATGTAAATCTGATATGACAATAAAAACCTTCTTTCGCTTTGCTTAAGAACTGTTGCAACAAAATGCAAGTAGAAATGCCATGCAAAAAATTATTTTTCTACTTCTGTCCACTAATCCTTCCAAGATTTCTAAAGCTTTTGTCAGTTACCTGAACAAGCTTTGCTACTTTCTCTTTCCAATTTCCTCTCCATGCCAGGAAATTTATTAAAAAAACAGTGATGAAGCCAGCCAATACTTGCTGCTTGTTTCATTTTTCTTTTCAGTACCTGTTGTATTTGTCCTGATGAAACGGAAACTGCAAGGCTCCCCCTCTGCTTCATGTGCTTTGTGGCTCTTCCCTGAGATGACTGCAAAGGTGTCACCCTTGTTTGAGTTCTTCTTGTATCTTCCCATAACTTTATCACATGCTGACTCTCCTGAACAAGAGGAGCAACAGAGGAGTAGTACAGCAATGATAGTGTGCTTGCCATCCTTTGTATTATGCTTCAGTGCCACCTGGACAGTTCTTCATGGTTGTTTTTTTTTCTGAAGAAAACTCTCTCTGCTGCTCCATACTACAGAGAAACCAAGTTACCAGCAGATTAAAAGAACAGATCTTTGTTAACAGAACAGGTTTGCCTTCCACTGGATGAAAAAAAAATAATGAATAAATAAATAATGCATCGTAATTTTGACAAGTCAGGTGTCTCCTTAAGAAACAAGTATCAGTTGAAGGTATTAACTTGCTAGGAGTCTAAACACCCAGGAGATCATAAGGTCGAGTACAATACAGAACCGAACAGGTTAAAAGACAAATTCTGTTAACTAACTAGATTTCCTCGCTGATATCACACCAAGTGGTATTTCATTAAATGCCTTTGAAAAGAAAGACCCCTTAAAAGTTATAGCAAAATAAAGCTGACAAGAGGACTGATGTGCCCAGGGAAAGACCAATTTTTGTTATTGTTTATCTAAAAAGAAGCATTGCATGAATATCTGGAATAAACCTCTAGAGAGCAGGGTTCACAAACAGAGATCAAAAGAACGTATGAGGTTCAGCAAAGGCCACCTATGTCCTTAAGCCACTATTTATCTATGTTATAGGGCTGTTAAGAAAATGACATTTCCGTACACCAGTGCAATCTGTTTAACAGGCTTCTACTGCATTGGAAAATCTTTTTTTGCTGTTCATTAGATTCATTGTAGAGCTTCTGACTAATAGATCAATGGATCACTTTCTCCATCATTTTCCAGTCTACGGTTCTCACTGCTGACGTGGCTGGAAATATAGCAAACTTTTAAACCTGGTCTTAAAACACTAGAGTCGGATTATGAAGGTTTTTAAGATCTTTGGGCATCTGAAAGCCAGTTTTCTTAGGCCTCCTTCCACTTGCTGTTTCCTGCTCATCCTACCACCATCAGCCTACAGGCACTCTGCCTCGGGGCAGCACAGAAATGTCTGAGTAATATTTGTTCCCACTGGGTGCCTCCTTCTCTCAGACTCACTGTTGTGTTCAGTACTGTGCTATGGATTCCCTACCTGTCCTGCCTCAAGAGGGACAAGATAAAGTCTCCTTTTTCTAAGTAGTAGGAAGCTGGAGACTGCTAGTTTTACTCAAATGGGATTGCCAAGACCCAACATGCTAGATAGGGAAACATCCTCTACAGCTGATAGGAAATATTGAGTAGCAGGATGAATGGGATGTGGACTCTCTCCTACTGAAGATCTTGGGCACATAAACCCAGGAAAGGACAAGATAGTTCTGCCTAATGCCTTAAGGTTCAGTGATTAAACCATGACATTTCAATTTTAAGTCGGCAATGGGAATCCAGAGATTCCAGAACTTCCACCTCTTCACTTTTTCACACCCAAAAGAGCAGCATTTCATGGACAGTGAGGATACTGTAGAAATTATAAGAAGCATCAGTTCAAAAGTGGCTGTAAGAATTTGATTTTCAGTCAGCCCTACCTTAAAGCACTTAAGGATCTTTTGCAATGAAAGTTACAATAAAAAATGAATTTTAAATTCCACAGAATTTAGCTACACCTTTTCACCCAACTGTGAAAATAACAGTGATTCATTTCGGTTTGGGGGGTTTCTTAGCAATCTCTAGTGAATGACTAGAGGGAAAAATCAGATATATGACAGGACAGCTGAAAGTATAAAGACAATGCAAATCAACATGCAAATATCGGTCATCACTGTAAAATACCCACTTAAATGAACACCATGGTAAGTATAGTATAAATACAATGTGTACCCGTTTCTCATTTTAATCCACTTTTAACATCAACAGAGTTTCTCCAGAAATGGTGACATATCTGAAGGTACCTGAGTAGGAAAACTAAAGTTTATCCATTGCTGACATCTATCACCTCTGCTTATTCTTCCTTCTAGCGACAATTATATAAACATAGCATGTTGCTCTTTAATTCACCATCAGGCATTGAAATATTCGAATTAGCTTTGGTGGGGTGGATTCGCCTGATCATGGGAGCTGACAGAACATGGTACACAAACTCAGAAATTGATTTGGAGCTGTTTTTCATTGTTAATAATGAAGTTACACCGAAAGGGCAGATTCAGAGAGGGCATGAAGCAACTCTCCCCTAGACATTAAAAAGATGGGATTCAGAAACTGTGATACTTTGTATTACACGATTGTTGTCTATCTGACTTACATTCAACAAATCAAGGCAAATCCTACTGAGGCATACATAATGCTCTCAGCAGCAGATGCTGACAAGTGCATTAATAAATCATGATCATCATTAGAATTCTTAAACCAATATTTTGCTGCCAGACATGCTGTTTATTAAAATTTCTTATTTTTGTTTAGTTTATTTATTTATTCAGATTGTACTAATCTTTGCATAAGACATTAATTACTCAAATGGATGTAGCAGATTAGTTTACAAAGGTCACGACAAACACAATTAGGGTCTGGAACAGACAGCTGATGCTTTGACATGCAAAATGAGAGTCAGGACTCTGAAGATAGTAGTAATAAGAGTTAATTGTGAAATGTTATGTATTGGCAGTTGACAGTCAAGTTCAGACAGACCTGCTTCTGGATTGCAGTATTATTGGGTCTTGGGTGACAGAAATGGAAAGAATATACTTCGGAGTAAATGGATTTGAAAACAAGACTATTGTAGTGGGTTGCACTCTATCCTCTATCTCTAGTTAGAAGTTTCTCCTTTTTTCTGTGTTAGATGATGGACAGCAAACCTTAGTAGTAGCCTCCCTCAGTACAGCATTGCTCATAGATTTTTACCCAAAGCTGCTTGCAGTAATTTGGCGCTAAGCAGCCTACCTAGTTAATGCTCTTACTGCTGTCTAGGTCACAGTGGACCCTCAATGCTCACACCAACTTCATAGTGTCCTGAGTTAATGCAGGTTTCTTCCAATTTTACCTTTCCACAGATCCTGCTCAACCAAGAAACTGGACAAGCTGGAATAACCATCTCATAGGTAGCATTAGTCCCTGAAATTTAGGAGCAGCTTTGACTTTATAAACTCGAAAAAAGCTGCAGGTGTGTGTACTCCACATTTTATACCAAATAACTATGGAAAAAGAAGAGACAAGGTCATATGTCTACCATCCTGGTTGTCAACAGAAAAGACTGGAAGAAGTCTGAGCTGGTTCACTTCCAAGATCAGATCACTTCTTGCCACAACAGTATTGAATTTCATTTCAGCACTCACCATGTGGCTCCCTTAGAGTTTCCTCAGAGAAGGTCCACAGTCACTGGTACCTCCTATTTTGTATCAATGACCTGAGTGATAAAGCTAGGTACCCCTCCAACTCCTGTGCCCCGGCAGAGGAGGGACATAATACTTTGCAGAGCTGCTGTATCTCAGGGTCCACAAGGGAAATGAGAACCTTCCCTGGTCTGCAGAAGTCGTGCTTCAAATGAGTGAAGTTCAGACACTGACTTCGGCTTACTCAGTTGTGTTTAAGTACCTCTGCTGATCAGGGCTCTGAGGGCTCCAGAAAAAAAGCATCACAAAAGTGAAGAAGGTTCCTTCTATGTAAGTGCTATATATGGACAGCAATGCTTTTTTACTTCTAATAATTATTTTAAAACTTACTTAAATACTGATTTATGTGTCAAAGCTGTGAGCACTCCATTGATCGGGTAAATATACAGCTAAGGATTGCTTAGCACAACAGACTTGGTGGCTGTTACGGTCTATCAGACAAATGTATATTTAGCCCCAAGTTGAAGCATGCATTATTTACTTGGTTGACATTAGCAGCTTGATGAAGATGCTCAGGGGCCTGTTATGAGACACCAGTGCAATCCAGAGTTGTGGAAATGCTGGCAAACGAAGCCCTGACATAATGCCTCATAGCAGCTGTGTAGCATCAACTTGTGGCTTGGTTCAGAGATGAGTGTAGATGAGCGGGCAGAAAGCAGGTACAGATTTTCCTAGGAGAGCTCACAAGCCGTTCTGCCGTACAGCATTCTTCCTTCCCTCTTGAAGACGATGTGGAGCTGCCACATGATTGGAAAGCTAAATAGCTGGTGATGGAGAAAAAAGGTCCCTTCCAAAAACCAAGCCGCATTTGTTTTGTAATTGATCTAGGAGCCAGCTTTTCAGAAAGGCTCAACTCAAAAGAAAAACAATGACTGTCAGGCAGTTAGGTATGAATAGGGACTGCTTCCCATAGTGTCTCCTTAAGTAGGGTTTAGCAAGTTGCCAAAGAAACCAACAAACCAACTGTATGAGAGAAAGCAATCCCAAGACAAAAAATCTTTGGCTCTGTAGTTAATGTGAGGTATGATTTGCTCCATGAATTCACTGTTTATGCCTTGCTGATCCCCACTTCACAATTTTCCATTTCAGCCATACCTGAGAACAAGATCGCCCTTTCTTTCTTCCCTCTCTCTGTCTCCACTGTGATACAGGATACTCAGGACAGGGATATTTATTGTGCATCATCAATTTAGATACACCTGTAGACGATGCACTTTTCCTAGTGAATCCAGTGGCAGCCCGTCAGTGCAAGTCATGTATACTAGGAACAAATGGGACTTCAGTGCACAGGAAAGATCCTGGTTCTGAGTCATTATTGTTAGTCAGACTCATAGCCCATGGCTTTTCATGTCATAACCTCCAGAGTAAGTCACTCTTCAGGGCTTTCTGGCTTTCTTATTACTACCCATAAAGGTATCCTTTAAGGAAGTGCAGCTACTTTCATGTGGTTCTAATTGCACTGAAAGCCTGATGATATCCATCTTTTTCCTTCCCTCCCATGAGCACTGCACTGCCAGCAGCATCCAGCTCTGAAGCACACAGACTTGGGCACTTGTCTCTCCCAGCTTTTGTGAAGCATTAACCAATTGAGGGAGAAGTACAGGAAACTAAGTGCTCTGAGTATCATACAGCTGTCTGCTATAATAAGTAGACCAGCACGCACACTGCCACGCTCAGACAAGGATAAATCCCGAGTCAAACCCTTGCCAGACAGTTCGTGATATTGGCTCAGTAGTCAGAAGGCTTTAAAAAGTCAGGTTGTGATCTTTTCACTTGTTTTCTGTTGCTGTTCATGGGAAGATGAAGGAGAGGAAAGGAAGGTTAACATTTTTCAAAGTTTTTCCTGAAATGTTGGAAACTAGAGAAAGTGTGTGTGTGAATGAGTCTGAGAGTATCGCAAAATCAGATATCTCCAGGATCTGGAGCTTTCAGGGGGGAAAAAAAGGCTTGCAACGAACATCTTACATTGCAAATGTACTACTCAATATTCCCTTGCCTATATAAAAGATGGAGTTAAAATATACATTGTAAGCAACAAGTCCTATTTTTACAGCTTTATGAAAGATCAAAGGGATTTAACATTTAAAAGAAAATGCCTGGTCCTTTGAACCTTATGTATTAGGTTTTTAGGACCCTCGTTGATTACTTGAAAGGGGTTGGTACAAGTCTATGCTTTATTTCAGAACCCCTGTGTTGCCTCAGATAAACCACCAGCCATATTCTGATCGGTATGGTGGCACTTTAAACACTAAAATAGACTCCATCTTATTTCAGCTCTACATGCTGTAGAGAAAAAATGTAGTCATATGGATCTAGTAGGGCTATACAAGCTTGGCATCATGCTTTTCCTCATCAACAGTACAGGGAGCCATGTTCAGTGTTGTGCACAGTAAGATATGATTTTGGGTAAGGGGAAATGTGAGTTGTCCATAGACTGCATGAATTTACCTACACTAGACTCATTTCCAGCATTGCGGTAGGTGGTCTGAGCATGGCCCTTAGCTTCTCCCATTGCATCTGCCTTTCTTCCTTGCAGCAATGCTCTGAGTTTCTTGGTAACTGAAATAATAGAATTAACGTAAGAGCTGTGGATAGTCTCTGCAAATATTTTAACCTGCTTTAACTACATCAGAGCAAGGTGCCTGGCACTGTGCATGGTTTGTTGTGGTAAAACAAGGGTCTTTCTGTATTTCCTTAGGGGAGGAAGCAGCAGAAGGGCTGGTCCTGAGGCTGCCACTACTGTGGCCAACTCACTGGTGTCAGACAGGGCAGTATACAGTCCTCCCAGGAGAAAGGAGGACAATCCTGCTCTGGAGTGTAACTCTGAGGCACAAGTCGCCTCCACAGAGGGTCTTCGCTGTCGATCTTTACTGCCTAACATGGAAAGCACCAAAGACCAAAAAATGGGGAGTTTTATGATAAAGAAGTCAGAGGACTTTTTGCCTTTGCTTTTGTTCTCTCTCTCAACCCCATTTTGCCTCTTAAACTTTCATTTTACTTTAGATGACTAGATAGTCGGTACACAAATTTGATCACAAGCCAAATGATCTGACTGGCTGAGCTTGGTCTGCCCTGCAACACAGCTGAGAGTGACAGGGAGGCTTGAGGCCTCGTTTGGAGGACAGAAATTGTGAGGTTTATGTTTTATCAATTTCTACTCATACTGATGAATATCTAGTTCAAGCTAAGTTCTCTTTTGCAAACTGCTTCTTATATTATGATATTTACAGCTTTTTAAAAGACTTCTGAAAGGACAGGAGCTATATTGATTAACTTGCGTCTCTCCTAATGTGAGTGTCTTTATCCAAACATTTTTCTTTTTTGTTTAACCTCAGATGAATTATGAGTTGATAAATGGTGAAAATCAGCTGTCTGAAGAGGATTGCTCTAAGGCTTCCAGTCTTTTAGGCTCAGCCCCATTTTAGACAGACAGGCTCAGTGTGAGTAGGTTATTATTCACAGGCTGAATTCCTGCAGACCCTGACATAGACCATGGCCACCCAGACAGATGTAGATATACTGATCAGACAAAATGAATGGGCATTATAGAGCGTCTGAACAAAACACATAATGTAGATAAGGAGACTGTTTCATAATATTGCTATGGTAGACATATGTCTACTATAGGTGGACTGTGAATTTCTATCACTAAATGCACCCCAAACAGAGAAGTTTTTTCTGTGTCAACTGAGTTCCTCCATGGAGAGTACTTGGATTTCAGCAACAAGGTAGCACACATGAGAGGGAAGAAGAAGATTGAGTCTCCCTCCAATTTCAGTGTTTAGACTCTTTAATACAAATGAGACCCTAAAGCTGAAAATAATTATTCACTTTTGTTGTTTCTTCCCTATTCTGCCCACATACTATGAAATGGTAAAGTATTTCCAGTATCCACAGAAACCTCAAGCGTGATAAGAAATGAGATTTCTATAAGGCGCTATTTTCCCTCTGATTATGGAGTATATTAGCTCGTGTACCCAGCTGAGAAAAAGTATTAAGCCTAGTATACAGAGAAAACAAATAGGAGGGCGATACTTAGCCTTAGGGCTGGAGGAGTTCTTAATTTCTTCCATTTCCTCAGCTCTTATTTATACCAGAGTCAGTTATGTTGCACAGTCACGGTTGGCTTGGGAGACCTGAAAGTGGGGTGAAGGGCAGCAGGAAGAAATGAACTTTTCAATTGATGGATGAAGAAGTGTTTCCATGTACATAGCATATTAAAAAAGACTCAGTAAACAGTGGTTCCTTCTCACCTTGTGGTGGCATCTGTCAAATTTAGAGGGAATGGGTATTTTTCTAGTGTCTGTTACAAAATGCAGTGTGATTGGAGGAGGAATTGATTTCCCTGTAAAACAAAAGCTTTCATCAAATCAACTATGAGTTTTTATTTCTCAAAATAAGAGGAAGAAAAAAAGCATTTTTTGTTTCAATGTTGAACTGGTTTCATATTCAGCTGCTGAAAAAAGGGAGAGAAACTAGGGCAGAGGGGGACCAAGAAAGAAAATTATTATGGGAATGTTTTGATGGAGGCAATCCTACAGGAAAATTGCAATTTTCCAAAGGATATGCATGGGGGCAAGCAATTCCCTTTTCCTCCTCCCATCCAGGTGAGGAAGCAGGTGGTGGTGAAACCAAGATCCACCCTGTTCCTGAGCAATGCAGCTGCTCTGCTACCCAGGGAGGAGAAAAGGTTTTCATGATGTGCTTGTTATACCGTGAAGTTTGGCAGCTCCCTTATGGAGTTCCTCAACAAGCGATGGTAGATTATAGCTAGAAGCTACAATCGTTATTTTCAACTGGCAGGAAAGTTCTTCCCTTTTTTCAGGTTTAAATACTCTATCCTTCATTGCCACTATCACTCTCACCAAGCCTATGCCAGACTTTCCTTCCTGCTGCATTCCCTATGTCATTTCTCTTCAAAAGGGACTTCTAAAAGTCAACAGTGGAGAACTTCGCTCTAGCACCAATTTAGAAGTGGACACGTACTCTCTCCAGCCTGTTCAGCTGGGCTCAGTTGTGGCAGCAGTACAGCCCAAGCACTATATGGCTACCCAAAGTGCAAAGAAGTGGATCTGGCCACGAGGCTGCTGCGAGCCTGCTGTGCACTGAGGTGGGTTTGCTGCCGGGGTGCCCATGGCACCACAGAAGGGGGAATCAGCCCATTTTAATGGAGGCCAAGTCAGCAGGCAGGAAGCTTGTTTCTTCTGCTGCAGTTGCCACTGACAGGCTGTCTGGAGATGGCTGCGTTACTTCACCTCCCAGATTCAGCTGGGCCAACCTTTTTCCAGTCTGACAGCTTTTTGTCAGATAATGCAACATTTTACAAGTAGTTTTATAATAATTTCATTCTGAATGGAGCTTTATCCAAAATGGTCAGTGTTTCCCCAAAACAGAGGCTGGCTTTTCTTTGTGGTTTGACTGTCATTTCTTCTTTTACCCCCCTGGCTCCAAAGGTCTGGGGCCAGAGGTGCTTCTTACTCCATGAGATGACTGTAGCATGTACAGCAGAGCCCTGATGCCCTGGCGCAAATCTGGATGCTATTGTAGTACAAACCGCAGCAATAACTCTCATAGAAAGCAACACTGTGTCTATGCAAACAGAGTACATTCTACTGAGATGCTCTTTTGCTCCAGACCAGCTTGTCATTTTTGAGGGATATATCAACACTATCTCTGACATGGCTCTCTCCTGTCAGAGCTGTAAGCAGCTCTCATTCCTTTCTAAGGTGATGGGCTATGTAGTGGCAGAGTCTCTGCATCCTACCTCTCATGCTCCTAGGAGGATAGCCAGTTTACAAATCTTTGAGAGAAATAACTCTCAGTCTCCAGCGAGTGAAGCGTTTAAAAAAATAAACCTATATACCACCTTGTGCCAGAATAGATTTCACTTTCCACCAAGTAAAACTTAGTTGTAGACTTGGCCTTTGCAATTATTCTCCTTTATTTTGATTTTGTGTTGTTAAGTGTAGACATATATTTGGGTGGTTAAAAGGGACTTGCAATCATTCTGTGGAACACCTGAGGCTGCACCATGGATCACTATTGATCTACTGACCACTGGAAAAGAAATGTGGCTTGAAAATCTTCTGCCAGCATCAATCAGTTAATGCAATGGGGGAGACAGTCTTTCAGCTCCCTGAAGTCAGCATTGTTGAGGCTTGTAGCATAACAAGGACATGAAAGAGTATTGGACATGAGCTCAGTTTCAGAAATAAGAATATTTCACTGAAGTAGCAACCACAGTTGTTTTAGACTATGAGTTTGCCATAGGCCAAAGAGTGCTTTCTGGATAGGTTACTGCACTACACTTAAGAAGTCTTAAATCATATTTCATCTGTTTTCCAAGACAAGATGCTGTGTTTGTCTCTGCCTCAGTTTCCCTGCCTGTGAAATAACAATGTAATCCGAAGCATACTGAAGGAAAGTGCTCCAACAGAGCGGAATGTATTATTAGCAGTAACAAAAAAAAAAAAAAACAACACAAAACACAAACCCCAAAAACAAACAAAAAAACAACAAAAAAACCACTGTTAGTTTTAATGTTGCTGTTACATTCTCAGACTGCACTCGTGTACATCTGCATGCTGGAAATTTCCATTAAAGAAATACAGAAAGCTCCGACATTCATAGATTCATATGGCACGAAAAAAAGAAAATGGACCTTGAAAGAAACCGATAATTCCTGTGATCAGAGCAATCCAGCAAGACAGTAGTCAACAAAGTCCCTCCAATGGGGGCTGAGCCAGCATGGAAGCTCTCAGATTTACCACACATAGATCAAAGAGGCATAAAAGACACAAGTCCAGACAAACAGGACAAGCTAGCGTGCTCATATGGTTGCTCTGATAATTAAGGCTTACAGAGAGCGCACATCCATGCTCAAATAATGCCCCAAAGGAGGTAGCCAGAACACAGCCTGCCTCCGGAAGGGTTTGATTCACAGGCTGCCGAGTTATTCATGGCATGTGAGCTGTGTGGAAGGGATCTTTTCATTTTGTTTTGTTTTAATGTTGATGGGAGAATCTTTTCTTTTGAAAACAGCCTTCTAATGCATCAGGACAGCTGCCTGGGATACACCTCATTTAGCGGCAATTGTCTCTGTAATGTTTATAACCCTCCCACCACCATCCAATATATAGTCATCATTTATCCTCTCATTTGCCTAACACAGTGTTAAAAAGCCCTTCCAGTGCTTTGTTTTGCTTACTTTTCCATTCCCTTGCTGTCCTCATGTCAGAGATGTTAAAACCTCTTTTGAACAACTGACATCTCTGTGTCAAGGATTTGTGACTGAAGGATGCTTTCTCCACTCTTTACCCTGCAGCCTCTCCCTCCTTTTTAATTACAAGCTAGGGCCTGTGAGACACCATCTATCATTCCTCGTTCATTATATTTAATAGATGCACATTTTGGGCTCTTCAACAAACTGACCAGACATATGGAGCATGTTAATCTGCTTGTGAAGTCTGCCCTTTTAAAATCAACAATGCCACTGTTGCCTCAGCTGAAATCTCAGGAAATGAGGGGGAAAAAATAATAAAAAAAAAAAGAAAAGAAGCCAAAACACAACCAAACTACAAAGCACCTAATATCATTCTTAAGGATCATCTGTGCAGTAGTTTGTGGCAGTCCAAACATGACTGCTCTGTTGTAAAAGCCTTTGCACACACGGGACACAACCTTACATCTTTGCAATTGGTAAATTGCTCTGTGACTTGTTCCTATTAGAAGATGGAGTGATTTCACATATGAGAGAGTTCGCTCATAGTCATAAAGTTCCTGGGACTGGACTTCTGTGCTGATGTATTTTGTCTCTCCATAGTCCCTCACCACACCCTCATCATCTACACCACTTAATGTAGTGGCCTTCCTAAGGATCAGGTGTCACCACCCCATTTTAATGATGATGTTCAGTTAGGTCTCTGCTTACTCACTTGAGGAGCCATTGGATCTATGTGCTGCATTTACTGCATCTTTCTAGCTCGGCTTCTGGAGTGCTTATCATAGTGTTTCCAGCTGCACCTCATGCTAGGGTCTTAGCATTCTTCTCCATCTGGAAAAAAAAAAAAAAAAAAAGAAAAACCAAAACCAGGCAATTCTGGTGATCAAATACCCAAACTACAGTATATTTGAGACTTTCTGTGTGATGAGAGTTGGGTGGGGACATAGCCAGAAATTCACACAATGACACATAAAATCCTAAGCGTCCAAGAGCTAAATCAAGAATACAGGCAGCTTTCCAGACAACATTCCACAAGATGATGATCTTGAAACAGAATATGAGCATGAGCCTGCTTTTTGTTCTAGCCACAACTGACATGTGTGGCATTGATACCTTCCACACAGATAAGATTAAAAGCAACAGCTTTTCCCTTCATGCAAGTGGTTCAGGGACCCCAATAAAAACTGGTCTGATTGACCATGCCACCAGCTATGCTTAGCTTGATAGCAGAGAGATCTGTTACACTAATACTTCATCTGAATCTCATATCCATGGTGCATCATAGACAATACAGATAATCCCAGACATTAAGGAGAATAAAAATGTTCTAGGACACACTGCTGAAGTTCAGTAAACGCAGCTCAGGTTGAATGATCTAGAACAAAAAGTTTAGTTTCCATTTTTCCTGGTCCTTAACTTTCCCCGGAATAAAACAGATGCACAGTCAGCTCAATGGTTTTGAGTAGTTCCCTGAGATTTAGAGTTTACTTGAGCAATAAAATTACTCTGAGGCATTAAGAGCACACAAGACTGAAGAAGAGAAATTTGTAGAGAGTATGCAAGCATGAAAACTGGAATAACTATGCCGGTAGTGGATTTATGCTGTTTACCTCTCACTAATCATAGACGTAGCTTGAATAGTTCTCTATCCTTTTGGTATTGTTTTCAGTGGGTTGCAACTGTGCCATCTGACAAGTGAGAGCTTCACCTGTAAGCATATTGGTGACATTTGAAGTAGATCCACGAGAAGCATATGACAGTGCTGAAATCTGTGTGCATGATGCTTTGGTCTTAGGAGAGATCCCAGGGGTGGGGGGGCGTGTTGTCCTGAAAACATCTTAGAGCTTTGATGAGTGATCCTCCAAGAAAGCATCACATGATCTGAAAACGTAAAATGCAAGGCGATACAGCCAAGTATTCCTTCCTGACCCAGCCTAGGTTTACAAGGCACTGAAAACTGGTCCTTTACAGTGTGCAGTAATGCAAATCCACCTATTTCAAGGGTGTTCCTGCCTACACTGAAAGTACAAAGAAGGCAAGGACAAAAATCAAAGACTTTGGACACTTTGTTATAGCTGCATGTGGTTGATAATTACTCTGGTATCAACTGCCGCTGAATAAGCCTTTATCTTCCATGCTGAGTAATATTCATTCTTTGGTCAAAAGCTAGACTTATGGAGGGCTTCAGCTATAGTGTTTGTACCACTGTTCTGCCGAAGGTGCTGCTTAGTTTATACGGTGTAAACCAATGCTTTCTACTACTTTCTTTCAGCTAGTTTGACACTGTGTGTTGGCTGCTAGCCAGGCATTAATAGTACATAAGAACAGCTGTAGTGAATCAGATCAAAGGACCACCTGACCCAGGAACCAAAGAGTAACGGAGACAATAAGATCTAGACAAACATGTATGGTGTTCCCTTGATATAACCACCCTGCAGTCTGCAGCCTAGGGACCTCCTGAATCAGAGACTGTATCCATATCTCTGTACTGAATAGCCCTCAAGAGACCTATCATCCTCTCCAAATGCATCTAATTGCTTTCTGAATCCAGTTATATTTTGCTCCTTGGCATGTTCAAAAGCTTCATTTGTTACAGGCTAATGAGCTTAATAAGCTGAAGCTGTGTTTTTATTGAAAGGTTAATGATTGCAAACATTTAAATAGTTAAATCAACTTCTTAGCTGGGACTGCAGTTACAGAGGAAGGGAACAACAATTCCAACTCTTCTGAGAATGCTGCTGAGGATTTTTTGAGGTGTTGTGGGTCTTGTGTCCTAATTGCTAGATCTTAACTTACCACTGAGATGTCCCAGCTCACATGGTTTCTGCTTTCACTTCTGTTGTGCTGAGTTAGGTCACATTAAATGTCCCCCAAATTGGGATCTTTTTTTTTTTTTTCACTGGTGGTTTGTGTCTCAAGCTGTGGTTAGTTTTGCAGTTTTTTAACATCTGTTGCTTAACATTATGTGACTAACTTATCTGTGTAGATCATCACTTGAGTTTCTACTATCTGTAATGTTGGTCAATCAATCTATTGACAACTTAATAACTTTGTTTACTTCTTACAGTGTACTGTTGTGACCACTTCTTATGGTGTAGCGTTTTCATCGCTACGAGTAAAATAATTGCTTTGTAACTGTAAAATATAGCTTTGCATTTTGGCACTTAAGGAAAAACTATAAAAAGCTAGGATGAGGGACCCCTTATGCATTGGATGGCAATTAAAAAAGCACTACACTTTGAAAATAGTTAAATATCATTGATGATGATAATGTCACCTTTGGAAAATCAGAGGGTTTCCCTCTTCCAGGAGATTTTTTCTTGGGGGAGGGGAGTACATGTAAAGAGCATTATTTGTGTTTTCATGCAATGCCCATGTGAGCAGAGGAGTGAAATGAAGACAAAAGGCAGTAGAATGATTCCAGAGGTGGCTTCATCATGATGCCTTCACAAGGAAGTGCTCTACTGAACTTGCTTTTAAGTTTAGTGCTTTTCCTGTTGGCTGTTAGATTCCACTTGTTATTGAAATGTTGGATATTGTGCCTTCCTGTCTTTCTTGAACTGGCCAATAAAAGCAGGTAAATGAAGGATGCTGCAGTACAATTTTGTTAGGCATGCTGTTTTATCAACAGGGACCTTTCATATCCAGCTGACTACAGGGATAGCCTGTAAAGGCCCACTTGGAAAGCATACTAAACTCAACAGAGACTCCCATTGACTTAAGCAGACTCTAGACCAGGCCTGAAATGAAATCTGTCTCAAATTGCCAGTTGACAAAGATCCAGAACGGTGGTTTTATTTGGAAGAAGCTGTGAAACAGAGAAGTAAAACGGGCAGGAGCAAAGCAAGGGCAAAATAAAGATAATAATTTAGGCTGGTAATTGGGAGAAAGCTGCTAACCAGCAGAGAAGAGCTCTGGAAAAGCCTCTCTGAAAGACTAGCAAAGGGAGGAAACCTAACTGATTTCAGAATGAATATTGATAACATTATGGGAGAATTTCAGTAGTTCTCCCTCTTGCAACAGCAGGGACCAGATTTCAGAAAGTCTCTTCTCTGGTCCTATAGCCATTCATTTGTATTAACCACCTTCTGTGTGGTTTCAAAGGTCTGGGATTTTTCCTTATGTAAACTAGCCCAAAGTGAAGGGAAGGACAGTTTGCTTCTAAAAATCTGTCTTTTTATTGGTCTAAACACGGGAGGGAGAATGGTGCTGGAATCATTCCATTGGCTTCTGTTATGTTCAGTGCTTGTCTCTGATAACATTTTTCAGTCAGCTTTTGCTGGTTTCAGGATGTGGAGGAAGCACAGCACACTAGATAGTGCACATTCCTGGGATCTGATAAGGTTCAATTCCCTGCTCTGCTCCATTTTTTTTCACTGTGACTGAACAAGTCAGAGGAATCTTGCCATATCTTAGCACCTGCCCTGTGATCAAATAGTAGACATGTTCCCCCCTCCAAGAAGGGGCCATGGGCAGCTCCAGGGGCATTCTAAGTGTCTATAATCTATAGAAATTGAAATATTATGATATAAATCATGAGAGCGCAGCTGCCTCCCATTTATTACTGCTGTTGAGAGGACAGAAATACAGCTTCCATAACCATTATTTGTTTATGACACAATGCTCCACCCCAAAAGCCTCTGGTTCAATTTTCACTGCTAAATAGACTGCAAGGCATTTGTCTAATGGGAGCTGCAGAACCCAAGAAATAAGCACTACGTGGAATGGGAACCATTTCCTTGGGAAACCTATAGAAGGATTTTGGCAAGGGAGAGGAGCTGGCCACTAAAACCCAAGCTCTTTCAAATAAGGCAGCACGATGAGTAGTACACCAAGGCTCAACCATTATTTTGAAATCTCGATGAATGGTGTTAAACCTAATCATATTCTGAAAAGAGAGCACTTAAAATATTGCACTGAAGGCCACTGAAAATGGGAGAGAAGAAATGAAGAAACAAGGGGATATTAGTCCTTAAAAGGATGGAACGGCTAAAAGGGTAGCTCTTTTTCCTCTGGCTAAGCAATAGAGGAGACTGCCTAATCTTGCAAAGAAGAAAAGCCTGAAATATCCTGAGAGGCAATACCGCCTTTTTAATGTACACAGCAAGCTGATAGCCAAAGGCAACAGAATAAACAGTGAAAGGGAACAGCAGAAAGCTGAGATTCAGTGTGAACAGATACCTAAAAGTTAGGGAGCCTGCGGGTATGTGGTTTAAGCAGACCGCTAAGGATTTTTCCACGGCAGAGTCTCAGATGCCAAATTAAATCAGCATGTATAACATCAAGCTGGGGCCATTGTCTTTAGGCACTTAGTTTGCTCTCCACAAATGCAAATTAAGATGACTAGCCTTAACCCTTTTCTGCTGTTGGCTAAACTCCATTAAAACACAAATTTCTTTGCATTTTCTGCAGGCACACCAGCACCCATCACTGGAGCTTGGCTGCGTGAGCCATGAATCTCAGGCATGTGATAGAGCCATCAGTCACAGAATCCCATAATCACTTTACTACATTCCCTAGTTCTGGAGGAGTGCCTGGTACCACGTGGGGCTTAGCAAACGGTCAGTGCTCCGCAAGCTTGGAAGAGATTCATTTTAGTGCAGGTCCAATTGGCTGTGCTTAACTACAGGAAAACATCACAGGGTTTCTCCTGGTGTCTCTGTCTGGGAAACTCAGCTCTTAATGTAAGAGTCCCCAGTATTACTGGGAGCAGCAAATTTGACATGTACGTGGTTTGGCAAGTTTTCCTCTTGTATAATTGAGTCTGGGATTTGCTTTAGCACCTGCTGCTCTTTTTACAGTGCCAATTTATACCTCAGTAGGAATGTTTCCATATAATGCAGTCGTTTAAGGAAGTATTTTAATTTTGCAGTGCTTATCTATCTACCATTCAGATCATGCAAATGTTTTGGATGTTGCTCCACTCAAATCTATACCATCCGTTAAATTATTCTGACATGCAAGTATTTCATAACCTCAGTTTTGTTTCTTTTGATAACACTACTATCCACAGCATTATCTGAAGAGTTAAAAATCAAAATAAACCATACAAAAAGCCATTTAATAAGTTATTTCTTTTACTTCCGTATATACCCCTGAGAGTTCATTTAGCTGGGATTATTATAAAAGATTGTTTAAAGACATACAGATTAGGAATATTCTGCCTCAAAATGTCTAACATAATTTAAAAACGTTTATGTAAATACAGGTGTTGAGCTTCCCGCATGTTATAATCTGAACACCGTCTGAAACCACCAACAGATACTTTTGGTTGTTCTAGAACTGGAAAGTCTTGGCTGAATTGTAACCTTGTTTGTTTAATGGAAATTGTGTACAAAATTAATGTTTCCAGTGACAAGGCTTTAAAAGTGAATGAAAAGCTCTCAAGAAACCGTATTCCTGTACATGTTGGAGACATAGAGGAAGGTACTGAACCCAGGAGGCACTGATTTGATGGCTATGCATGGAGAAGAAAAGGAAATGGAAACAACATATTACTTCTTTTTCCAGTTGCTAGGATTTAGTATACAACATCTTAAGGATCCATCCACCATTTATCTGTTTATATTTTCTCCCTAGGATGTCTTTCCTGTGCTTTAATGAAATCTTGTCAGTATTAAAGGAGCTACAGGCTTAAATACACAATTTTGTCTCTGGGACTATCCTGTGTGCAAGGGACTTGTTTCTCATTCGGTTTTTCAGCGTGAGTGACTGCTGGATGCCTATTATTTTTCTCTTATTTTTTCCTCACAGTCGGAATTGCGCCACGTGCCATGCTCCCAGAAGCAATTTGTATTGACCTTCAGCACAAACTAGCAGCTGGAATTGAACGGAGGCCCTGAGAGGTGGGTCACAGCATAGCAGAGTTGGAGCCAAAGACCTAAATTCATCCTGCCTCTCTTTAGTGTCTAACTTAGGAGTTTATTTCTTCTAGTGTCAGGAGGCACTTCAGAGGGTTCTGAGAGATTGGCCAAGCCTTGCAAGATCTTCTAGAAGTGCCTCTCTTTCTGTCTTAATTAGTAGAAAAGGAGACTTGGGATTAAACTGGCTTCCAGTGCAGGAGGTACAGTAAAGTATCTAAAGTCACGTGGAAGTATCTGTAGTGATAGGGCGTGAACCTGGGCTGCAGTCAGCAGCTGGGACACTTTGGAAGCTCACAGTTCTGAGGCAGTGTGCGCTGGACAGTGTGTAAGAGAAGAACTGGACGCTCATGTCAGACAAGATCCTAGCACAGCTCATTACAATCGTCACTGATAAAAGACTGTCCACAGGCTCAAAACACAATCCTGCACCTCTAATAATGCCATTTCTAGGAGATTACCATGACTGAAGGTGGAGAATTCCTTCTGCTATACTGTTTTTTTGATGAAGGGCTATTTGCAATCTTTGCCAGCTTGCTGCAACTAATGCTCACAGTAGCGAGACTTCTAGTGGAAGTACTAAATAAGTAAGAATGAAGATTCATAGTAAATCAGGCATTACTTTCAGTCAGAGCCACCAGAACAACATAGTCTTACTTTGCTCAAGCTATATTTCTTATCAGTCAGTCTTAGCTTCACCCTTATCAAGTCATCACCAAGCAGACCTTAAAAACTGGAGGAAAAATAGGTCAGAATGAAAATGTAATTGAAAGCTCTTCCAGGAATATTATACTTTTCCTTATTCCCTGACATGACAGACCCCTTATCAGTGTGGACACTCAAGGTCTTTCCCATCTATCTGTCACATCTACCAAGGAATTAACTTCCTCCAATCATCTTTTTTACTCTAACTGCTCGAGACACAGACCATATAGCACCTCTCTGGTGAAAAGCATTATGCACAAAACCCCCTTTCAAATCAAAGAGAAGAGAGTAAAATAAAAGCAACTGCTGTCGGGCCCATAAATACCCTTTCCACAAAGAAATAAACATGTAGATATCAAACCAGGACATCATATGATCATTATGAGTGCTTATTTTAAATGAGCTATTTTTCTCATTGCTGTTTTGTTTGTTTGTTGTTGTTTGTTCATTTGTTTTTGTTTTTTTATTATTTCCCTGGGAAGTAGGAGATCTGGCACTGAAAAGCTGTAGGGACATGTCGTGGTTTAGGCCAAATCGGCTACTGGGGACCTGAAGGACCCCAGATGGGACCGACAGATGCTCTCCTCTACCCCTCTTCAGAGAGAGAGGCAGAGGAGGAAAAAGAGACTTGCGAGTTTAGAAGGAACTAAACTACTTTAATGAAATATTAATAATAAAATAATAATAATAAAAAAAGAAATAATGAAATATATACAAAACCGTATCAAGCTCCCGAGATGACAATCACGACACCGGCTGGCACTGGGGCAGTCCCAGGCTGGACTCAGTGACGGACGGGAACTGGATTCCGGATCTGCATTCAGGATCGGGATCGCAGGCAGACGAAAAGAGTCCTCCTCAGACGTCGGCCATTGCAGGAAGAGAGAGCTGACCTTTCGATCCCTCAGCCTTTATACTGAGCATGAGGCAGATGGGATGGAATACCCTCGTTGGTCAGTTTTGGGTCACCTGTCCTGTTCGCTCCTCCTTGCAGGTGGGACCCCACTATGCTTTTCCGTTTCCGACCCTCCAACGGGGCAAATAACAAAGTTGGTTGGCCTTGGTTGTTATAGCAATAAGTATAAGCAAGGTCCTCTCTGCATACCATGGCTGGGCAGCAGCTATAAACATAGGTCTTATCACCCTGAGAGAGTGAACATTGTCTGCACAATATGCTGTTAATTTCAGTTGTTAGAGAGGCCCAGCTAAGAAGCGAACTTACTGACCAAAATTGGTTCTGTTTTACCTCAAACCAGGACAGGACACTTGATTCTGCAATAATAAGGAAAAATGCAACAAACGACCCTATTGTTTTAGAGGGGTCTAGGGGGTATATTTAAAGAGATGTCACTTTTAGACAGTGAGAGCAAGGCTACTGCTCCTCATCAGAAACACTCAAGTGAAAAATGTTTTCCCAGTGATTTTTCTTTTTCAGTCATCCATAAAGTCCTGAGCACAGAAAAGGCCCGGATGTGCCTGAAATAGTTTGAAACTTGTTTGGTGATTTTCCCGTCTCCTGTAGTTCTGTGCCCTGTAGAATTGAGGCATTTCTCAGGGAAACTGACTTAGAGAGCTCCCAGATGACTCTACATAGCTTTTTAGTTTTCTCTGCTTTTAATTAAGGAAGCTCCTACTTGACCAGATGTCAGGTTTCTGAACCAACCTGCACCACCAAGTTCCACCTCCCACTTTTTTTCCCCTTTTGTTTTGCTGAGAAGAGGAGGGGACCATTGCTTGGCCCATGCATTCAAGACATCACTGGAGTTGACCCAGATGTGATTCAGAGCTTAGATAGCTCTGTACAGCTGCCCACTGCTATCTCCTTCTCTTTTTGCATTTCCTTATAAAAGCACTGGGGTATGCAGACCACAAGGAAGACATTAGACATTCCAGATGGTGGTTAAAAAAAGCAAATACATATAAACATCTTCTCTGCAACAGCCTGTCAAGGGATATATGTTAATTTTTAATAAGGGTTAACTTGTTCATAATGGAAGAACAGGTACTTTTTCTGGGGTTTGAGGAGGGGAAAGGTTACATTTTAACATGTAAGCAGATTTGCAAGAAAAATTAAAAACTTTGGGTGTTTGTTTTTTTTATTATATGCAGTTGGTTACCTAAATTCTTGACTCTATGCTTTCTGATGTCCCTTCTTGAGGGCCTCACATGCACAGCTTCCCCTGTAGGTTCCTCTCTTTAGAGTTCTCCACTTGAGTTTCGTTTTTTTGCCATAATAACTCCATCACCCCACTTAATTAAAAAGGAATCAGCTATCTTATCTTCCAGGCTTTTTCTACTTTAGCCAAAATCTTTTATGTTGAGTCAGCCTCCCAAATGACTCAAGGTCATGACCACAGATGGCACATCCTGTAGATCTGCAGTGGGTATGAGAGACTATGAGGAAAAGACATGAGAGGTAGCTGTCTGCAGCAGACAAGTGTAAGTGGATTATGTGCAGGTGAGTGGATGTGCAATCAGTAGTCCCTAGGACGCTTCAGGGAAGATGGCACGTCATCACGCATCTTGCTTGACTGGCCAGGACTAAGGCCATTTTGTTAGAAATCCAGTGCAAAAGACAAGCAGACAAGCTGAACAAATTGTTTGCATTTATAGAAAATAGAGAGCTAGAAAATGGATTATAACAAATAGATTTCTGTGTGTCCACAGAGTGCCCATGGTATTAACAAACATTACCCTTTTTTTTTTATTTTTCTTGTTTGTATGGTTCCTTGTGATTAAGCAACAATGCTCCTCAAAGCTACCCTTTTATCGGGGAGAAATAATTTAAAACCGTTCTTATCTAGCCTGCAACACACCATGTTTTTCACTTTTCTTCCTACATCCAGAATATGTGGTACATGTTGAGCTAGCCACACATGCAGATCTTCCCTTGTCACCTGCTCCAAATCCCACTTGTTTCTCCAAACAAATGTGTAAAATGTGACCACACAAATCACTGCACTCCCTATACAGTGCATTCAGACACTCATTTATTCTAAAGTGATGCTATCCAAGCGAAGGGTTTGAAACACACAGTGCTGTCCTTCACCAGATGTTGGGCTGGTTTAAATGCAAATAAACACCCAAAGGGAAAACAAGACAACGGAATACAATACAGGGCTGAGATATGGCTAGATTTGCGCACAACCAAACTTTCTTGTGGTTTCAGAATTTTTTCAAGTTTCTTTTGAGCAGAATTTCATTCTTTCATTTCTTGTGGTGGTATGTCCTGCTGAGTGCAATATTCTTGAAAAGTTCCTCTTTTCCCCTTCACTTGCTCATATATATCCTCAGAGTAACAAGGATATATATTTGTCTATGAATTTTTGCTTTCCCTGCTGGAAATATTTATGCTCCCTGCATAGAGCAGAGCAGCAGCTCCTCACTGTCACTGAGTCTGCAGAGGGCAGGACAAAGACATGAAGACAGCGTGTTTACTGCTGTCTACAATCAGTACTATCACTCAGGGTGAACCTCCAAATTGTTCACCCAATCTCTCTTCTCAGATGGCTGCCAAAACTCTACCTAAGATTGATCAGTCTTTGAAGACTAAAAATTGGACTGGAAATCAGGTGAGTATCTGGAAATCAGGTGAGTATCTGGAGAACCTTTACATGGGTCCATAGCCTTAGGGGACATGGGAGGAGAAGCCAAACGATGACATTCCTTCAAGGCAATTTTCTTCCATGCAACAGAAGAAGGAGAGGATGAGAAGAGGAGGTTTCCCTTCAGATCTCTCTCTGTTCTTCCCTCAAAAATATCTCCCTGACCCATCTTCCTAAGGTGTCATAAATGCCCTTTTGCCACTCCTGACTTTTGTATACTTTCTGGTCCTTTGCTCTCTCTCTCTCTCCCCCTGATCCAAATTATGTACTCACATAAAATCCTGTTCTTTAGCTTTCCCTTCTTCCTCCTCATTCATTCTGTCCCCAGATTTCCATTTATCCTTTCCTAGGTTCCCTTCTCTACACTTAGAACCTCCATCTGCAAAATCAATCTCCCTTCCATTGACTAAATACCTATCAGGACATTTACAATTGGGATTGCAGGCATTTGAGGAGGATGTCTGGCTGTCAAGACAATTCAGACCAAAGAAGGGCATTGATCACCAGGAAACTTCCTCTAAACACACACAGAAAAAACCTGAAACTAAGTTGAGATTATTCCACTATTTTTTAATGACTGAGAGCAGTTTTAGGAGCTACTAAATAGGGGATAATTTCCAATAGAAAGAAATGCTTAACACTGCTTCTAATGCTTGGTTTCTGCAGGCAACTCCAGATGAACTGCACAAGCTACAGAAATAATTGCTGGAGGGAAAAGAAACTTTGCAAGAGTTTTTAACCATGCCTAGCCAGAACACAGAGCAACAGCATTTCAGTTTTAAGATACTTACTAGGTTTGCACTTAAAAGACTTCCATCACTCAGATGATTTCAGACAGGCACCCATAGAACACTATTCTAATGAGAAGGGGAGTTAAAGTAGT
>NW_009647731.1:3236586-3268828 GCF_000708025.1 Charadrius vociferus | reverse complement strand
GACTTATCTCAATTATAGAAACAAAAAACATTGTGGTGCTAGGATGAAAACTTCTTAATGCCTGTTTATTGACGAAAAGAAATGAAAGAAATAGAAATCAGGAGAAAAAAAAAAGTTATTTATTTTCTTTTAGCTACTAGCATGAAATACAATACAGTATAATGTTTTGCAAAGGTTTTAAATGGCCTCTTGCTAAGGATAGTATTTTAAGCATTCTGCAAAGGCTTAAACTAATGAACAGAATTATTAAATAAGCAGATATGCATAGATTTTTTTTTTTAAATCTATGCTTTAGAGAGCCATGAGTAAATGAGAGATCTAATTCTTAGATCTTGCTCTAATTTCCAAAAAAAAATTCCTGTTTAGGTCAAATTTGTCCTTTAGACTGTACGTCCCCCACAACACAGTGTGGTTTGTTCTCTTGAAGAGGGCAAGTAGGCTGCACAGAATGATGGTTTGTGACAATTGTCTTGTTCTGGAACATAAAATGCAGAGGACAAAACAAAAGCACAGGAACGGAGTCACCTGTGAAACAAGGCAGAGCAAAATCACAAACTCAAACTCCAGCACTACTTTGTTTTTTTGAGGGGAGGATTATTTTGCAGATTGCTTTATCAAAATAGGCGTAGACAAAACCCCTGATCAATTTTTTCCCTAGACGTGCTTTCATTGTGTAGAAATTTCTTGTTCTGTCTTTAAAAATGTGGGAACTTGCTGCTAAAAACACAGAAAATAATACAAATTAGAGCAATCATTGTCTGTGGCTTGCAGAGTCACTGGGTATTCTGCCTTAGGGGGTTTGCCAGGAAAGGAGCAAATTCAGGGTCTTGATTAATTGGGGTCTTGGAGGTGAGATGGAACAGAGAAGACTAACAGACAAATACATGGGGACACAATAGGAAAAGAAAATGCAGCCACATGAATACTATCCCTTCTGGATGGTAAAGTATCTCTGCTTGGGTTTCAAAGGGTTTGTCAGGTGGATGTGTCTGATCTTTGGCTACCAACTGTGATCTAACACCCCTTGAAGGTGGAGCTATTATTTTTACCAGATATTTTCACAAAGGAATGTACTTTCTGAAAGGAAATGATAGTAATAAGGCTGTTTCTGAAATGTTTGGGCTGCTATGAATTTTGCATAAAAGTTAAAAGGGATTAATTTTTGAAAGGAAAAAAAGAGCACAGTTTCTATTTTATTGCCAAGTTCTTTCTTCTTGACCAAACGAAGGCTCAGCAAAGAATGCAGGTTAACACTGAGAGATTTAAACGCTCGCCTCCCTCCAGTCATTACCAAAATAAATCATCTCTCTGCATATATTGAAAAAACAAGTTACATTGTTGTTTCATTGAATCTTGCATTATTACAGCTGCCACAATCCATTTTCACGCTAGGAAGTTGCTCACAGCACGACTGTGCTGTGGCCTCTCCTGGATGATGCACAGCACCAGGCACATCCTCCAAAGGGTATATTATTTGTTTGCTACGAGAAAACATTGGCACAAAAGGGCTGAATGAGATAGGCTCAGTTTGGGTTTCCTAAGCAATCTCTCGGCTCCTTGCTTTTCTCACCGAGGTTTAAACTCCCCCTAGTGAGTTTTGAAGTCATCTGCCGGGAATTAGCCATCCGATGGAGGGGTTTTCTCTTTGGGTTTTGTTAAAGAGGGGGAGTTGAGCTGCAAATCACTCCTCTCTGTTCCAGTGTGTGGAAGCAGGAACTTCAACCCAGGCAAAGCAATTTTATTTATGCTTACAGAGGGGATGGAGAGTGGGAGGGGGGACACCTTTGGATGTCTTCATTTTGGCTGTTGCTGGAGGAGCTGACCCTCTGCACCTGATGACTTCCCCACCTCAGGACATTTCCATGTCCCACAGGGCTCCCTCAAGCTGCCACTGGGTCCCTGCTGGCTCCCTGTCCCCATTTCCAGCAACTGAGAGCACCCAGCCCAGTTCTGTCTGCAAATCAAGAAAAAAGGAGTAGGGTTTTACACAGTTTTCACTAAAGTTTTCTCGCTATCTTTCATGGCAACCTGATGAAGGATATGGTTCAAAAATACTCAGTGCATAAATAGGGATCTTGAGGCACGTCGCACTTTGAAATGAAGCCTGACACCCTCTAGAAATTAAATGGATCAACAGAAATTTCAGTTAAATTTTAAAAAATTGTCAAGCTTGCCTTAAATATTATCCTCCTCTTTTTTAAATGGGGAAATGATTCCTTTGCTGAATCTTGAAATCGTCTGCAAAGATCTTACTGTAGAGCAAACTTTGCTATTTCTTCCTCCATGCCATTGGTGGTTCTAGTTGTGCAGCAACTTAGTAAGCGGCAAATTCATATGCCCAGAAAAAAGTAAGAGAAAGATGGAGAATAATTCATGGTCTCACTAAAGGAAACAGCCTCAGAAGCAGCTTGCTAGGGGACAACTGCCATGGACTCCCAGCCTATGTCGTATATATTTCAGATCCATCAATATTTTCCTTTAGAGAGGCACCAGCGTGGGAGTACTGAAAGAAAGAGGAAATAAACAGGCTGTGTTAGTTTGTCTGGCTTCCTGGAAAGTGCTAAATTGCTCAAATGCTGCTGGGGCCTTTGTTGAACACACAGCTCTGGGGAACCAGCTCAGCCTGTCTCACTGATGGAGTGCCTCTCTGTGGGTACAAAGCACCCATTTTCTAAATATAGCATAACAACATTGGCACCTATGAGCCAGGTGCCCCAGAACCCCTGGGTGTTTTTTTATATTACATGATGTTTCTTTATTTGAGATTCATTATGGAGTATTTCATGGGTCTTCTAGTTTTATGTCTTTAAGATACAGTGACCAATTACCTTTTTTTTACCTAGCTTTTTCCCAAAACCATGAGAATTATTAAGTCTATATTTTGTAAAAGACTGAATTACATGAAATTCACATGACTCTTGGAGGCAAGGTGAGTTACTCTGAGATTCATTAGTGTCATGAGCTGTGATAGGACCAGTTTCCATAATCTTGTCGGTAACTTTAAGACCAGGTCTAAGGGCAAGCAAACTACACAAGTGCCTCAGGCAGGAGCCTGCAGAGGGTTATAAAACAGTTATTGTCTCCTCAGCCGATGACAGTGCTGTGGAAAGCTGGGCTGACAGCTGACGGCTGGGCATGTGGTGGCACTGGGAAAAATTGGCCTTTGGGTGAATCACCTCCCAGCTGTGTTAAATGAGAATAGGGCTCAGCCAGCGGGTCATCACCTGAACCTCCCTGAGAAGTCTGAGCAAGAGCGTCTTCTGAGAAAGGTCTTCTGTTAGCTCTGCTTCTGCTGCTCATTGAAAACAAACATCTCTCCCTTTGTTACTTTCTCCCCCCTAATTTAGAGTTCATTTTGGTGTATGTAGAGGAAAGTCTTGTCCCACAACAACAGGTGGATTGAAGGTTTGTAGAACAAGTAGGTGTTTTTTGTCCTGCTTATCCTGAAAGGAAAACAGGAAAGATAATACATCTGTAAAGGAGAGAAGTGGTACTAGTGGGTGTATCTCTGACAGTATTAAGTTGCATGGAGACTGAAACTGCTTCTGTGAGAAATCTCTCAATGCTTTCCTCTTGGGTAGCAAACAAGCAAAGTGACAGGCTGTGAAACACAAGATACTGTTTGCTTTCATTCGTGTTTATTTCCCATTACACCTTATTTGAGAACAACTTGCTAATTCAAAATGGCATGGGCAGAGCTGTAGAGTGTTTCCTCGTATGTCTAAAATAAGATTTGTGGTTTTCTTTTTGCTTTGCTCTTCCTCACAAATTTTGGACCTGTTAAATAGAGATTCACAAGGCATTATTACTGCTCTGCTCTGTGGGTATCTATGAATCCTGCAGCCGCTCCACTGGCTGTCCCTTGTCTTTCTCCCAGTTAATCTAAGCTGCACAGACAAGCCATATCAATCAATCCATGCTCTTAAACTGAATTGCTTCCAGCCACATGGCAAAGGTAAAGTATCACCATCTTCCTACAGTAATGAAGCCTCCCTGCTAGGGCACAGAGGATAAACCCAAAGTTTTTCTGTCTCTTTTCTTGCAGGTCAGCATTTGCTTTTTCAGTTTGGCCACAGCCCAGACACTGGTGTCAGCTGAACTGGCCATGGATCCTGGTTCACACTGTCTGGTGTGTGGCCCCGGAATCTCACACGTGGTAGCAGGCTGCCGCAGAGGTGGAGACAGCAGACACCCAGGGCAGCATGCCCTGGGCACAGCTCCCACCAGACATGCCTACACGGATGAGAAGCCTTGAGATGGCTCTGCCTGGGAAGGGTGAAGGCATGTCTAAAACATAACCTGCGGAAGACCTAACAGACAGTCTTTCTTGCAGTCGTTCAAAATGGCATAGAAGTAATTACCACTAAGAGTTCCCAAGGTTTTCCTTCAGTCACCAGCACTGCAATGGATGCTTCTGCAATGCAAACCCAAGTGGTGGTGGCTGCAATAATTGCAATATGCAGTGGTGTTTCTATTAACAGGTGTCCTAGTGATGTTGTAAGTAGGCAAGTTTTAATAAAAAGAGTCTTAACAATCAACAGTGGCGAGCCTATTTTCCTTAAAAGGATAAAAACATCTGTTTGCAAACTTGATTTTACTGAAAAAAGAATCAACAGAAATCAAAACTGT
This sequence comes from Charadrius vociferus, assembly GCF_000708025.1. Classification (NCBI taxonomy): domain Eukaryota; kingdom Metazoa; phylum Chordata; class Aves; order Charadriiformes; family Charadriidae; genus Charadrius; species Charadrius vociferus. The sequence goes on along the minus strand of NW_009647731.1, from coordinate 3,264,199 downwards.
TTCGATGAAAAAATGTTGAGTTTATGTCAGAAAACTAAACTGAATGCTTCTGAATTTCCATCCAATTTAAAATGGAAATGTCTGTTTAATCAAGAAAATATTTTGAGAAAAAATTCTCAACCATCTGTATTTAAGTCTCCTTGATGACAGGTTCTTTTCTTTCCTGAAGAGCTTGTCTCAACATTAAGTTGTGCTGGAATAAGTTATTCAGGACCAGCCACTTGTTTCTGGGTAGCACCATGTGTGAATATTCTTAGTAAGAGTCCTACACATGTCTGCACAGCTCTTGTGTTAACTCTACAATACATGTAGCAGGGACAGAAATAGAGGGGCCACTGATGTGATTTTCTCAGGAGTTTCCTCCATGGCAAGTAGGAGCAGGAGCAAAATGAATTCTCTTTAATAATGAGGGAATAAAACAAGATGGGACAAGAGGACTCCAGGAAGTACAGGAGAAGCTTTTTCTTCTCCTTGACGTGAGAAAGCATAATTAACCTCTGCTCCTTTCCTACATACTAATGAGACAGAGCTTTAGAGAGCATTTGGGCCGCTTAACAACTCTGTGGACTCCTCTGGAAGAGCTCCCTTTCTGCAAAAATCTCTTTGGTCTCTCTCTTCTGTGATAGAAATGGAGATACCCTGGTCTATGCCATCCTCCCCCTTTCCTACACTGTCCCCACTCCCCATGGCTTCATCTCTTCCTGAAAGCAATTGCCCTGGTACTGGCAGTGTAAGTGAGGGCAGCTATGTCCCAAGCACATGAATGGGTCTCTGGGATATGATCTACATTTCTCACCACCCAGGGAGAAGGATGGGATGTGAAAACTGATGGCATCATGTGCCCCATGATGTGCCAGCATGGCTCCAGTCCAGAGGCAGGTCAAGCTCCGTGATGGCTGACTATCACACACTTCTGCCTCTCCAGACCCTCCGTGCAAATAGTCAGTGATCATCTGTTCTACCAAGTCACACCAATGCTGGGGTGGGGGGTCCCAACTGCTTTGAGAGTGTTTTCCAGACATGTATGGGACAGCTTCTCTGGGGACATCCTGACATGCAGAAAGATAGGTTTTAGGACACATTCTCAATGTGCTTCAGAAATGCAAATGGAGGTATCCTCTCTGCATCTAATCCTCTGTACCACCACTTAAGTCCTCTATAATATCACTTGGTTACAGAGCTCAGCTGTTCTGTTGCAAACATGATCTGAAAGAGAAACATATGTTTTACATCATTTACTTCCTTTTCATTAGATGTTGACCAGAACATCCTGCTATTTTGACATGCAAGTCAATCAACTGCCCTTTAAACTTACCTGTCTTCCTCCCAAAAAAATGCCTCTAATAACCATGAAAGCAAGAAATTATACACATACATTTTCTGTTAGTTTTCTGTCTAATAACATTTTCTGCTCTGATTTTATTTTGTTAGTCTCTTTTTACATTTAATTTGGCATCTGACCAATTGAAATGATGCTCTATTTATGCTTTTTAGCAAATGGTTTTGGCTTTGAATTCTTAACATTTCATTCATGGTTATCTGTTCTTGCATTTAGTACATATCCAGCTTGTCTGCTTTGTAACTTCCAAATGAGTATATTATAAATGCCTGGAGGCTTATTAGATCTTTTTAGGCTGTTTTTATTTTTTTAAATTCAAACATGAGACACATTTTTAATATTCCATTTTTCGTGTATCTGAACCAATGACTTGCCAGGGCGCGTTGTAGCTAATGAACTGAGGAGAATATTTCCTCTGCACGATGATCTCAGGGAGAGCATGAAAGTGTGTATGTGTGTGTGTGCTTGCATGTGTGTGTTTCTCTCTACATGTTTGTGTGGATGTTGGTTAATCTTCAAGATCTGTCACTTCACATATGAACCCAATATTGGCACAGGCATATCTACCCAATCTCTTTCTCTAAGTAAAGGATCTGGTATCCAGTAAAAAAGTTGCAGCTGTCCAAAGCCAAGTACATTGAAGAAATTCACAAAGAGCCCTAAAATAGGAACATGGAGCAAAAATTACTGAGTGAGATAACCTGTTCTGAAACTAGATAGACATGAAGGTCCCTTCTTTCATCAGATTATATGCATGCGGGAAACCCAGCACCCTGCTAATTGTGAACCGTGGCTTTTGTAAAAGTGTCTTCATTAACCCTGTAGCAAGCAAGAAAGCAGCATGCAGGAAAGCTGAGGCCTGAAATGTTAGAACTAAAGCTGCATCCTTTACTCATCTTCAAAAGCATCTTATTCTGCTAATATTCCCTCTTAACACAGGAGAGTTGCTGCTACAGCTCTACTTGAGTAAAAAGTTACTGGGGAAAAATGAATATATCAGAAATAGAGACTTCTGAAAGTTCCTTTGAAAGGTTGTCCTGATTCACAATATAGACAGCATGACTCTTTCATGGCAGTGATGTAAAAATATCTTTGCTTTCTTGGGGGGTAATATCAGAGTTGGACAGTGCTTGTTAATCACATTCTCTCCTTAGATCTTGTGGTGGTTTTACTTGGTGTAATTTATAATATAATGTCTTAAAATCCTCCTCCAAGTTAACATGCAACGTTCCTCATTTTCAAGCCTAAATTGTCATGGGTTACTAACAAATGAAGTTGATTACATCATGTCCTATCACCTTCAAAAACCAGCTAGGCTCTGCCCGTGCCATTAAGAGCATTTGACAGTATAGAGAACTATCATTATAGGCCTCTTACTTTTTCAGATTCAATAGACCTCGTTTCTATTGCCGTTCTCTATAGGTCATGTTTCCTCAACCTCTTATTACCCATGTTACTTTCCTTTGGACTTTCTCCATTTTGTCTAAATGTCTGTTAATGTAGGATGTCTAAAATTATACCCTACTGCAAGACCTCATGAAGCGTTGAGATAAATACAACCCATGTCTTGCAAATCCAGCAACAGGGGGAAGAAAAGGTCCTGTGAAGGTTATTAAGAACAGAGAGACCACCTTCCCTAAGCTTCAAATTGGTGCTGGCCAAGAGCCTATTTTGGAAAGTGTTCTACCTTTTTAACAGCAGCGTGCTGCTGAATCCCATTCATCTTGTGGCCTACAAAAATCCTCAGAGCCTGATCTGCAGCCTGGCTGTGCAGCCAGCTCCTCCTCACTGCACATTACTGAGTCTGATTTTTCCTTTCTCACTGAGATATCTTGCACGTATCTGTTCTGAATTTAATCTGATTAATTATAGTCCGGTTCACTCCTATACAAATATCATCTACCAAAGACAGAGAAATGAGCTTTTTCTTTCCACAAAGCAATTGTTCCCCTGTCACACATTGGAGATATATTTTTAAACCTCAGTTGTGCACACAGTAAAGGTCTTAAACAACAGAGCCTTTTCAATGGGGTCAGTAAATATGCTGTATAATTAAGATGTGTGAAACAAAGATCTACAGGTCTGGCCATCTGTTTTGACTTGTCTGGCTAGGACAAGTGCCCCACAACAAGCCTACGTTTAATGCTTGGATGTGGTCTCTAGTTTCCCAATGCTCATGTCCGTCTGTTTGGAGGGCATGGTGCCCATTACATGTTGCTGAAGCACTTGGCACTGCTTTGGGCACGGAGACACTTGTGCAGACGATCCACACAGGCTTGCTGGGTTGCATCTGTTCTTCTGGATCTCCCACTGATGTGTTTTCTGGCTATGCCAGCACAGCTGCCACATGTCTAGTGTTTGCCTGACGTCTGCTGAAAGGCCCGTGCCAAGGAAAACCAATAAGGATCAGGGAGAGACTTGGAAAGCAAGACAGGAGCTTCTGGCAACTGACTCTCTTGGGCTGGGGTACAGGGAGCTCAGCTGAGTGAGTTAAACCCAGAAACATCCTCCCCAAAAGCACTGGTGCTGTACCAGGCTTGATAGAGGGGCTGGGTGTTGGGAGAGAGGACAGTAGAGCCTTCAGAGCTGTCACCCCAGAGGGAACCTTGTCACTGTAGCAGAGACCCACATAATCCTGTTGGCTTTATACCTAGAAAGCATGTCCCAAGGGCTTTTCTGCAGATCCAACCTCTGCTCTAAGCAAGTCCATTATGGGATTGATTTTGTGCTCTTGCATACCACCTGACTTAGTGCTAGCGCACTTCAAAATGTAAGAATGACCATAAGGGATCAGAAAACAGGGCCATCAAACCTGGTATCTTTTGCCTATCCCCATGCCCAGGTGTGAATAAGAACAACAAGCTCAGGATACTGCTGGCCAGAACGTCTTGCCTTCTAGTGACTGGCAGCACAGGCACTCCATGAGCCAGAAGCACTATCTTCATATTTCATAGCTCACAAAGGATTTCAGCACATGAATTTGTACAGTTGCTTTTGAACTCGAGTCAGTCTGAACAACCAGTTTTCCATGACAAGGGGTCCCAGTGCTGATGTACATGGTGCATGAAGAATGACTGCAGCGCACCTATATCCAAGACAGCAGAGAGCAGAAAGAATATATATTTATTCATTCCTTGGTTCCTAAACACACCATTTGTTTCCCAAAGTGCTGGGAGCTTGGCAGTGCCTGAAAAGTACAGACACCATACACTCAGAATGCCTCCGTTCCACAGAGGTTATTGCTCTTGCTTGACCTCCACCTTGTATATCCTTGGCGACATAGCAATTCAGCTTCAGAAGGAAGAAGAGCAAAGCTGCTTCCTTCACTCCTCCTTCAATGTCTGTTCAACCAGTGATCAAGCCCCGGTTAGGAAAAATGTGAGTTCAAATCCAGACAGGCTGAGGAGGGCTTACAACTCTTGGGTAGGTCCCTAAGCCATTTGTTGCAAAGGCTGGGACTTATCTCACTGGTTTCCTCAGAAAGAGCTGAAAAAGCTGCTTTTCTGCTGTATTCAACATGAGCGTCTCAAGCCCAACATTAGCAGTAACCCAGTTAAATGAAGGAATCTCTCCCCATGCCATAATTAAAATAATAACTACAGTGATTGATTATTTGTATGTCAATGCTGCTTTGCAGCCCCAGCTGTGCACCCAGTGAGACAAGAACTTACAAGTACTGAATAAAAAGGCAAAGAACACTTTTAAAAGTATATAATCACTACTGGGTTTGTTCCAGAAGCACTTTGAGTTTCCATCTGCAGTTACAGAGCTGTTCTCTCGGTGATTGCTTATGCCTGTCTTAAGAGCCATTCCTTGTTCTTGCACTCTGCCTATATAAGAATTGAAGTATTTGCAGACAGTCATAACGGCTTATGCAAACTCAGAAATTCACCCCAGGTTTGGCTCAGGTTTGAATATTGATATTGCTGTGTCTGATTGTACAAGAGGAAGCTGCATTCAGTAGAAAAATTAATTTAGGTATAGGGTTTGTCATTGCATATAAAGAAAAAAGGAGAGATAGCAAGATAAAAGCCTGTTTTGATGTGAGAGGTTATTAGATATCCTGTGTACTGTCCACAGCCTATCTAGGCCAGAGAGGCTATAATACATGCATAAAAATGAGAGGATTTTGACAGTCTAGTTATGATATTTCTCCAAGTAACATACGTTGACTTAGCTGATGGTTTCTCTGACTCAAGCATTTGGTGTAGATTTATCACAAAAATTAGATTTGGCCTCAAAGCTGAAGTAACACCTGAAGGCTTAACTTCGATAAAGATGGTAGGATTTGAAGAACAGGTACTCTGGCCACAAGAATGAGAAAGGAGGCTGAATTTGTTGAACAGCTGTCACCTTTGCCTGTTTTTTAATGCCCTTCTTTGAATGGCTGCTGAGCTGTGAAGCTCAGTCTGTGCTTGCACAGAAGCTTTTACATCAATCAAAGGTGTCCATTTCTTATTTAAGTGTTTGTTTAAGGTAGAAATTACTGATCTTGGAGGCTGCTGCTAAAAAAAATCTGAGCAATCTTCAGTAATTTGAGGATTAGGGTAAAGGAGAAGACAAAACAGAGATGAAAGGGGAATCGCATTCTGAAAGACAGTCCCAGTGTAGACATTTCAAATGTCTGCACCATCTGAATGGCACAAAGACCTTTTTTCTGTAAGACTGCACAGTTTGGTATAGCTGGCCCGGTATTCGGTCTTTAGCAAACTCCTACCCCCACCCTGGCTAGTCAGATCACAGGTTCATCACTTAGGCATTTATTTTGCACTTCATTTCCCTCCCTCTTTGCTTTTCTTCCTTTTGTCAAATCTTCTTGATTTAACAAAAACTGTCCATTGATCCAAGATTGACAAAGAATTCTTTTTTAAAAACAAACCGTGCAAGCAATCAACCTGGGTAGCTCCAAAACCCATCTGAACAAAAAAGATGTATTTGGAGTTTGTGCATTTGTTTTTTAAATTAGCGTAAATGTTTTCCATTAAAGTTTCCAAATAAGAATCCAGAAAACAAGGAGAGATAATAATAGTAAAAAAAAAATGCAATTACATTCTGTATTTCTTAGAATAGAAGCAATTTCAGTTATTGTACAGATTAAATTCCCTCCTGAGGTATACACAGAAATGCCAGAGATGTAGCAAAGGACAGTGCTGAGAAAGCCTATCACACCACAGTGTATGTCTTCAACTTTTTCTCCTATTCTGCCCAGGTTATTGTCAACAGTTTAGGGAGAGATACTTACTGGGGAAAAGTGAGGTCTAAACCAGATGTGGACACCAAATTCCTTATTATGCTAAAATTTGTTTCTTCTACTCCTTGAGGACTGTCTATTTCAAAGAAGGAGATCCCTTTCTTGTATTTAGCTGTCATTTACAAGTGTCTCCCATTTGATTTCTATGAATTATTCATCATCTGCATATGGACTCCAAGCCATCCATCGCAAATATCAAGCTATTGAAAGCCAGACTGTGGTTCAACAGTTACAAGTCTGTATGCTCCAACTGGAGAGGCACCAAATGCCTGGTTGGAATAAGATGAATATGAAATCCTTGCTTGGAAATATTCTGTAACAGGGATTTCAAATTTACTCCTTCCTCTCATAAACTTATTTGATGAATGTATTCATGGAAAGCTGGAGATGAAATGGAGAAGAGGATGAAGAGCCTTGTCCTCAAGCCTCTGGGTGCCATAGATTTAGATACAGTTCCCACAAACTTCCTGTGTCACATTAGGGAAACCAGTTAAACTATTTTAACCATTCTATGATTCTATGATTCTATTTTGTGCCTCAACTCCCTCATCAAATGGGAAGGCATAACAAAGAGAAGATGTTGGGATGAACACTTCCTTGTAGTTTCTGTAAGTAAACTCAGCCAGGTGAGGAAGTTTCCATTAATAAGAACTTTCCAATGAGAAAACTTTTTTAAGGGAAAGAAAAGAAAAAAGGAGAAAGAAAACAAGCAAAAACCCAAACCAAAATAAAACATACTGATATTTCTGTCATTGTAGGACTTTGCAACATAGTTTTGTAAGAAAAAGTCAGAATGAAACTGTGGTATGATTCAAAGAAGTTGATGTTCACTTGAAAGCGTACTGAGAAGGGGAGGTATTCCAGGAAGATGAATCACAGAATTCCTTAGTGGTCTAAAATGTTTGGCCTAAAATGTTATTTTAGAGACAGTTCAAGTCTCTGTGACCACTTTGAGAAGAGTGATGGAAGCTTCTCTGTCTCTCATAACCTTGGTAGCTTAACAGTCAAAATGTGTGGAAGCCTCTGATTCCTGGAAGGTCCCACATCCCATGGAGCCACCTGGCTTGAAGTGTTTCCTGATTAACTAGATCCACCTCTCCCCGTCACAGTCCTTCCCACAATCCAATTTTGTTGTTCTAGTTCTACTTCTCTTCTCAAGGGTAAGAATGAAACAAGAAGGTCTTGTGGTCAAGAGGACAGTATATATGGAGGTGGCATATTTAAGTATCAGTAAAATAATAGTAAAATAATAACAGCTTTTTTTCAAACTGGATTCTACTCAGGATTTATGGACATTCACTGACACAATAAGCAAAATATCATTGTAGCGCTAATCACCTGATCAATTAGCCTATACTGATCCAACGCATACCTGAAAGCGTAAAGGGACATTGTCTATTTGCAGTGCCCTAATGAGAGTTTCCTGGTCTAGCCCCTTTCACGTCCCCTACCCTGAAAACCCATTGCTGATCGGGGTGTGGAGTCTCAGCCCTGCTTGCCCTTCCAACACTTTGCTCTAGGGGTAATCAGCCTGCAAGGGTCATGTTCCAGCTGTCAAATCAGGGCTGTGGGACCTCGCTTCTACATGTTTTTTTATCCATTATAAAGTGTCAGAAAAATGTTTGATTTCTTGAGTGACACATTTCCTCAGCAAGTATACTGGATCTTCCACCTTCTGCTTCATTTTCTGCCTATAACAAATTCTGAATGAAGAGGTAAAATAAAATGGATTTACACAGGAATCTAAGAGAAAAATCACCTCACTATTCATCTTGTTCACTGTCCTTGCTCTGGGCAGTGGGATGGAGCTGTCGTGTTGCAGCACATCCCCTCCTTCCCCTTCTTTAAGCTGTCACCAGCACTGTTGCATCTGGCCCTGGACCAAGCCCTGACACATATGACAGGTTTTTTGGAAGTTCCTGGGACATACCAAAGGCAGCAAAAAGGTAGATGAAAGACAGAGGTAGAAGAGAAGAGGAATAGAACCATGGGAAAGCTCAGGAACAAGACTGTTTGGAGGAGTACTTAGGAAAAGCTGGAACAAGTGACAAAAAGAGCAGATGGAGCTGGAAGGCAGCGATTTGAATCCCAGACCTTACTCTCTCTGTGGCCTCTGGCATGCCACATAGTTAGATGGAGCTGGAGTTGTCTATTGTTGTCTATTCTGCATGGGGCTGGTTTGGATTATCTCACCCAAATTAGTCACTAATGCTGTGTTTCAGACCCCCACTTAGTCTCATGCAAGCGGTGTTGGAGTAAGCGCAGCCCAGCCCTGGCTGGAAACAGCGTGAATGCAGAGGTGTAGGGAGGGTGTACAGAAAAACAGGGAGGAGGGAGTTCAGAGGTGATGCTGTAGCACTCTCATGAAACATCTAATCTCCGTGTTTCCTCTTTTATTATCAGTATTATTCCTCCTGAATGGGCTAATGACAGGATAAATTAAAAAGAATGAGGTGCTTTGAGAGTAGAGTCATTATCAAAATCAAACTTTGCTTGTTTAAAATACTGTGTAACAACTGTGAAACTTTCCCCCACCCTTGTTTACATCCAGCATAGATTTATTGGCAGTTCTCTTTTCATTGTTGAAGCTATATTCAATTTTACCAGCAACAATGTATTGTGATTGGAGTGAATTGAATTTTCTTTTCCATTCAAAAATGATTAGATGCACAATGTAGAACTGAATAATAAGCACCCGTCCATAAATGTTTTGCCTGTGGTTATACAGCATTATGTGCCTTCATCACTGTTGTACACAGAAGATACCATTATAGGGACTCAATAGGGTTGAGCCAAATGGTCGCTTTTGCTTAGTTGTGTCAGATACTATACTAACATTGTAACCTTGGAATAGAATTCCTGCTTAGATCCCAAATATGGGCGCCTAAGGAGAAAAATCTCACTCTTCCAGTTAGCAAAATCAACGAAAATTACATTATGAAAATGAGGTTGATTCCATTTTCCTGTTCTACAGTTCTATAAATAGATTATGGTCCCACTGTTAAGTAAAAGTCTGCAAGTTAGGTGGTTGGAGGCAGATAGCAGGGGTGGTCTAACCTCGTCAAACTCAGTGAGACTCTTTGCATCAGCCTTCAAAACATTTTTGAACTTTTTCTTGGAGAATGGTCCAGTTTCCAGAAAGGAAGGGTGTTTCTCAGGGTCAAACCAACATTTCCAGGATTGCACAGTCTTCAGCATCGAGTTACTTCCCATCCCAGTCTGTCAAAATGCACAGCTGAACAGATGAGCTGTGTCAGAGCTGGGAAAAGAAATGGTGAAAAAAAGAACAAGATCCAGAGTCCTGAGACCCCAGAATTTCTGCACATACACGCACACCCCATCACAGCATTACTTCGCCTTTTGCTTCCTCCCTCTGTCAAACTTCTGAGAGATAAAACAGCATTAAAGTCAGAGAAGTCTGGAAAGGAAATGAGGCTGCTCACTTTATTACTCTTGATTAGCAGCAAATTATTCTCCTAACATTTACTTTCCCTTCATTTATTTAAGAGTGATTACACGCAAATAGCAGTTAAAAACATCAGGTTTTTAATAATAGTTTTATTTACCGTTGTAATTGCTTCTGTAGCATCTCTGAAGTCTGAAACACACCTCTTCTGACACAAAATCAAATGATGAGCCTTGCATCTTCCTCTCTTTCAAGTACACTCTCCAAAACAGTACAAAGAAAGATGCAGCAGTTTCTTATTTACTATGTTGGTGCAGTCCAAGCTCAAAGGCTGTACCCATATTCCCATATGGAGAAGCCTAAAGACCTATTTTAATTTCCTGTTCCCTCAGAAGCTTCTCAAGTGAACCAGTTTAGTTAACTAACCTGTTGATCCACTGTCCCCTGTACTTTGCTTCCCACAGTCACACTTGAAGTCCAGAAGCTCTGACTGGTAAAACTGTCCTGTGATTCGGGAAGGGTGGGGATGGCATTGAAGTGTAGGAGCTTTTGCTCAGCCATGGCTTTCAGCTCCCAAACTACAGCTCCCACGAAGCAACACCATAGGTAGCGTGGTGAAGTTTTGTCACTTGGCTGTTCATTGCTAAATGTTCTGTGAACATCTTTTTTCTCCCCTTTCCTCTAATGTCAATAATATTGAAAAATACCACACCAAACACCACAGGCTCTTACTTTCAGCTTCAGGTGGTGGTTTCTGTCCTCCTATAAAATCCATGGTTGGGACAAAGACTGAGATTCTGTTTCAGAAGGGGGGATGGAGCGTCTTCTTGCTAGTAACAAGCGATAGAACAAGTGGAAATGGCTTCAAGTTACATTAGGGTAGGTTTAGGATGGATATTAGGAAAAAGTTCTTCACAGAATGGGTTGTTAAGCATTGGAACTGGCTGCCTGGGGAAGTGGTGGAGTCGCCATCGCTGGAGGTATTTAAAAGATGGGTAGACATGCTGCTTAGGGATATGGTTGAGGGGTGGTTTTGGCAGTGTTAGGTTGATGGCTGGACATGATGATCTTTAAGGTCCCTTCTAACCTAGACTATTCTATGATTCTATGATGATTCTATCTGTCCTCAGAGCACATTCCTTGCACTCAGTATGGTTGTGTCCTTGTCATTTCATTTGTCTTTCATAATTGCCATTTATGATGATTCCTTCTACGTCTGAGGGCTAATCCAGACTAAATTGTTCAGTAGCAGAATGGCCATTTTTTTCCAGAAGTGCTGTGTATCTAGACAGAGTTCCCAGGATATCTATCAGTACAGATCCACTCTATTTCTTTCCAATAAAATGTAGCACTGGTGGGAGCTGCAACAGCATCATCTCAAAGTGAACATGACCTTCTGGTGAAGGAACTCAAGCAAACTTCCTCCTCTGGGATTAGAGCATGGCTTATGCCTCATTACTGTGAATAAATTTTCTACGTGGGTTTCTGCATGCATGCATATTTGGGCAACTTCACATTATATGCAGATATAAATAAACAATTGTTTCCTTTAAGTAGAACTGCAATGTCAGGGAGTGGGAGTGAGGAAAATATCCGACTTGCTGCGTTCTTAGTAAGAGGTGTTTAAAAAAGCAAAAAAAAAGGCCTTTCACAGCAAACCTATAGGTCTCTGAGGAGTTACAAGGAGTAGATTTGTTAAAATCAGAATTGCCAATTTTGCACAGTTGCTTTTGGAATACCACCACATTTTTAAACAAACTTTATTAGAATTCATATCCCGTTATGGCGCTGTACAGGGCTCCCTTAACAAGCATAGTCTGGCTGGAGGCAATAAATCTGTCTTTGTCACTAATGATGTTTGTATTATTTTAACGCTGTTGATACTGTGGATTTGCATGGGGGGCTGCAAGCAATCATCTTTCAACCACAGCTCACCTGCCCTGCATCCTTAATAGAAAAACACATTTCCCTATGGATGTCAGAAACACAATGGGGTGCACCAGGGCATGTGGCCAAGGACTTCAGCCACATAGTCTGGTAGCTGGAAAACCCCATTCCAATTCCAAAGACCTTTACCTATTCAATGTGGAGAGAAAAAGTCCTCTGACAACAACATTTTTCAGTAATCTGCATCTTTGTCATGTGGTGAGTGTGTTACCCTGTCAGGAGGTTTTGTGATATGGTCATTTGACAGATAGTCATTTTCTGAATGACTAAAGCAACTCTCATACTTTCAAATGTGAAGGAATCCTGGGCCCAGGCCAGGTCCAAGCTGTTCAAGTGCTGGTAGATGTGTTTCCAAGGTGCAGTTCAATTGAATCCCTTAAATACATTTTTTAAGTTAACTTCTTTCAAGGGATTTAAGTCCTTGTCTGATGTTCCAGATTACAGCCCTTTATAACCTGAGCATGAGCATTGAAAAAAGAACTGTTTTCCTCCAAACAGCTTTGCAGATAGCCCGTGACACTGAAGACCCATCTCCGAGATGAGCAAGTCCATTTGCCTTCTGTGGAGAACATCAGGTTTCCAGCAGGACAGGGCATCCTCTGTAAAATCCTGGCTGTGAATCAGGATACCGATGTCCTAGTTATCCTGTGTGGAATAAAGCAAAGATAATTGCCTTCTTAAACCTTGGTTTCCCCATGTAGGGACCTTCCTCACTGAAAACCTTGAAGAGCGCATATAAGAGCATGTATTAAATATATATATATGTATAAAAGCATTTATATATGTATAAGAGCATATATATTTTTTAATATATTATAAGAATGTAGATCTATATATGAAGAGTATATTATCCCTTTAAATAGTTTGGGGAATGTCAGGAATTGGGTTGGATCCCTTTATGGAGTTTGGTAACCTGGCAAATCTGCTAATTAAGGGCAGATGTGATCAATTTGCAGCAGCCCATGTGGCCAAGCAGGTGTAGTGCAGAGCTCTGCCTTTAGAAGTGGCCGATTTGACTGCCTGCAGCGCTAATTGAACTGAGTGCCTTCACTATAAGTATTTTGTATTCTCTTGCTTTACTGGATGTGGGTACAGATGTATGGATGGCATTTAACCTGGGGTACAGTGAGGCTGAGAAATGCAAATGTGCTATTTGTTACAGAGAGGGTAAGTTTGGTTTTCCTGTGCTTTTTTTCTAATCCTTTCTTTGCACCAATCTCTTGGTGTTTCTTTTCTGTTCCCAGTCTGCAACAGATTCTTTCTCATAGCCTAACCCTAGCAAAAGAAATCTCCTTTTAAAAAATGGTATTTTTAGCAATTGCTGTGCAAATAAGTTTGGTGGGCACTTGCAATGATGTTACTAAACTTGGTGTGGACTGTGAGTTAATAGCCTGTAAAGATGGCTTATAAATTGATAGCACCATGTCCCTCCTCCCTCCCAGGAGTAGAGGGGTGGGCAGTAGCGTATGCAGGCAGATAACAGAGCTGTGCTGCCCAACTCCTCTCTTTCACTGAAGAGCAGAGCAAGATACGACAGATCAGCAAGTGAGGTAAGTAATATTCTAGGGTGAAGAAAGGAAATGTTTTCTTATAGGTACTTAGAGGAGATTTGGTAATGGTTGGTGCCATGTGTTGTATCTTTTCTTTCTGTCTTGTGATGCTGCTATGTCTATGTGCCAGATGTGTCCTCCTAAATGCAGACTAGTTATGTCCTTTTGCTTGTAGGTGTGAAAGGGAGGCAACCATGTCTGTGTATCCCTTTAGGAGATTTGTTTCTTGCACAAAAGTTTCTTTTGGTTTGCCTGTTTTGCCTTGAAACGATGGTATCAAATACAGGACAGGGTGATGATGGTGGTATGGAAATGGACTGCCACTCCTTTCCCTGGTTTGTGGGAACAGGAAGCTGAGGGGGGCTCCCTGGGTGAGCAGAGAGAGTGATTTAAGAGTCAGTTCCAGAAGATGGTGGAGGAGGGAGCAAAGTGAGTTTCTGCTCTGTGATGAGCCTGCTTCTCTGCTTCTGAGCCTGAGTAAGAAATTCCCTTTTCACACTGGAGAGCTTATCCCCTTGGATAGACCTGGGCATGCATCTTGGCACAAGCTTTTACTGGATGGAAACTCAATGGAGAGTCTACCTGAGTGCTATTGACCTGACTCCAAAACCCTAAAGCTTAAGCAACTGAGAATAGCATTCTGTTTAAACCCTACAGCATGGCCCCAGTCGAATAATTTCAATGGCCTATGCTAAGACATCACCCTGAAAAAGAGACGAACTCCTGGCATGAAGAGCTGACTGTTGAATCCTCTTCTCTCAAGCTGCTCATGATGCCTCAGTTCTTGTGGATCTTGCAATACTGAGGCAGTAGCTGGAAGTAGCAAAGATATTTTTCTTCAGGCAGAAAGTTATTTCATCCTCTTAATAGTGACATTTTGACTTTGGGATTCTCAAAAACTAATCACTGTAAGTGTGTGTATTAAAGTTTTGGAGAAAGTAGTATTTAAAAATATTAGGAAGGAGGGAAAAGAGTGGTTTATAATGGGTGGAGGGGGAAAGGAGTGTTTGGCTCTTATGCTTTATTAGTGGACTTAAACTCTTGAGCCATAATTTTTATGTACAATTATGGGATGCCCTTCTTGAGTGAATAATGTGATTATCTAAGATTGTTTTCAAGAATTACAGGACAGATATATTGATAACCTAACTATGAAATTAACAAATTATGCAGACATGTATAAAAGATCGTATTTTACCCATGATTTTGATCATAGGCATTTTAGATCATTGACTGTATTGCTTTGTGGAGTTTCATGAAACAGGAAGACTGTCCCTTTTAGCAGCTACCTTATTGGTGGTGGCTTCTTCCAATCCAGTAGCTGGGAAATGACTTAGGCCTAAGAGGCATGATGAGATGGAACGCTATCCAATATTGTAGTTATGTCTCAAAAGCAAATGAACAATACTTTCTGTTCAGTGCTTAGTTTCCCAGCCAGATCCTGTGCTTTGTTTTCCCGTATTCTCAAAACAAATGTCTTTAGTTGTGCCAGCCTCTAAAGCTGAAGCCTGGGGACAGCTACCTCATTAGTTTTTCCCACTGAATTAAGCTTGATTGCTGTTTTCCTTAGATAAAGATAACTTTTTAAAGTAATAAACATAAGTTCTATACTGTTGGCATGTGAGCTTCAAGAGCACACCCTAACACTGTTTTTCATACTCTTCTCCTGTAGGTCAGAAAAAGTTCCCTCCACGTTTTAAGCTAGAAACTGAGATTAACTTATTTTTGAAGCAAGCAGCTAGAACTTGTACTGAAACCTCAAAGAGGGTGGACTGACTGCAGTCATAAGCATGGGTTGTAGAGCTGCTCTTTCTGCCACTACTGCTTTAAATAGTGGGATCTGGTGATTCTAGTTCTCCCTTTTTGGCAAATCGTTAGAAACTGTTGCCTTTTTTCCTCCCCAAGCTTTTTCATTAACAAAACTGAATTGGAAAGTGTAGACAGACATAGACTTTCTAGAGAAGATGCTCTCATGAACTGAACCCAAGTCTCCTGTTTCTAACATGGGTGCCCTGGCTAAGCTGCTCTAGAATAAGAGGAGCGCATTCAAGTCCTCCTGATTACTTCTGCTATTACATGCAGTGTTTCAAGTGACTACTAGGTTTAGACCTTCTGTGTGAGATTTCGCCAAGGTTACAGGCAGATAATATCAACAAGCAATGTGGCAAAGGCAAGGATTTACTGATTAAAACAAACTAGATATCTCCCAGCTGGGGACTTTTGGAGTTGTCACTGTTGATAAGCAGTAATATCCTGTTGTGGGTACCAGAGTTGCATAAACTCGTATCAGACCTCTGCCACATTTCCTCAGATCTGAAATTGGGGACAAAAGGGCTTCTGACTTCCAGAGGAGCTGCACAGGATATTTAGGATGCTGTCGTGCTTGCATATCCATCGTCAGTTTCCTGCCATGACACAGAAGTAAGAGAATGGCACTCATTTCCCTGCTCCCTGTCACCATCCCAGCTCTCTCCCCTGTGTTGTCTTGAAGAGCAGGCAAAGACCAGTTTGTGTACCACATTGGGTTGGACTGTGAACTGCAGTGATAGGCACGTGTCCACTCCTGGCACAGGGGTAGGCATAACAGCTGAAGGTTATTTACATAACATTTTTTTTCTTAGTCTTTGAAATCATTGGCTTTGTGAATAAGCTCAAGACCTTCCTCTTCCTAACCTAGGTTGTAGATCTACAAAATGTAAAGTCTTCTCCTATGTTCCAGCCCTAAAGAGATAAGCACTGTGACCTGAGTGAGCAGACCTCTTTTCATGACCCTCCACAGAAAGTGGGAGAGGGTTGCCAGAATTTATTTTTATTCCAGTTATACAAGCTGCTTTGTTTGAGTAGCTGAGACATTTTGTCAGGAAATGGTTCTCAGCAGACACAAGTCTGCCAGGTTCAGAGAGTGGGTTGGATGCCTACTTGCACTTGATGCCCTAAAGAAATGAGAGGGCTGTATCCCACCTGCTGTTGTCAGAGTTTGGAGCCCAACAACCATGACAGACGGTGCACAAGGAAAAAATACCACAATGAAGGAGAGGAGAGAAGAAAATGACCCACAGTAAATGAGAAAACAAAAAGGTTAATTTTCCTTGGCAGTTATTGCTTAACTTGCTCTCTTTTTTAGTGTGCAAATTTAACAGTATTGCCCAGGAATAGATTGAGCATTTGAGAAAAAACTCTACAGCTTTGGAAAAAATGAGAAAGGAGAAACCAAAACTCCTGGCACTAGCAGACTACTAATTTGGGTCTGTAGCAATTAATTAAATTGGTCTTAATTAATTTTTTCATGCTGGAATCATGAAACATTCTGTAATTCTGCCACCTATGCTGTAAAAATATAAAGTATTGTCTTTGCATTTGTAAATATTCTGGTTATTTTTAATCAAAGGTCCACCTGAGCTTAATTGTTCCATAGGTTTGGTGTGGCTAAACACATACATTTCAGAGGTTATTTGCATGCAAGATGGTGATGTGATTAACTACCATTTGTGAGCCCTTCATCACCATCACTGTGGACCAAATACTCAGATAAACATTCAATCCTCAGTCAAGTCTGTGAACTCTAGATCAGACTCCGAAGTCTGGGGGGGTCAGTTCAGCAGAGTGAATGAGAAACAATTTTTGACTGGTAGTGACCCAAACTGTCACCCTGTGCCATGGCTGTGTTGCCCCTTCCTGGCTACCTGAAGGGTAATATCCACCACTGTGTAGAGACTATGTCCTTGTTCAATGACACAATGCATGAAGTAAAGAGAGGTTAACTGAAATGTCACTAATGTAACAGTATTTTTTTGTGTGTGTAAGTAGAACTGAGGCCTCCAGTAAGATCAGGCCTGACTTAAGTGGAAAGAAAATCCCTTAAAGTCCTTTTTTACCGATTTCTTTGAAGAGCACAAACTATACTTTTCCTTCCCATGTCTGGCCAGAGACAATCAAAGATTCAGGGATGTGATATCTCTCTCTCCGTTGTGATAACTAAATTTGTCCCAAATAAAGCTACAAGGCCCTGTGTGACTCATCTGAGCCAGTGTACCTCCTAATGAAATCATCCACAGCCCAGATGGCAAATCCAGCTTCCAAGAGACCCATGGACTGAAATTCACTTATCCCTAATGTTTTTTTGAATAACATTGAATGATTTTTCAGAGTGCTACTGTACACTCTCCAGATGTGTCAAATGAAAATGTGGTCATTTGCTTTGGAACTTGAAAGAAAGAATCACTACTCTTATGCTAAGACAGAAGACTGCAACTGTCGATGACTGTTTTACATTGCTTATACATTTTGCAAGCTTTGATGTGAAACCTATTTGTAGGGTTCCTTATGGGCCTTCAGTTATCAGTGTTAATTGAGGGACTTGTGATGGAAAAACTACTTGAATTTCTTCGACTGGCCTGGTATGACAACATAACAGAATTTTGTATACACAATAGTGAATTTTGCTTCTGCTTTGATATGTGGGGTGTCTTATTCTGTGTTTTTAAATTACATGTACACTCCCCCCCATCCCTTAATAATTGTAACTTGTAACAGGATACTTTATTTGAAATGAAAATATAAAGCATCCAGGTAGTTCTTTTTCTCTTAAGAGAAACAAATGTAAAAACTATTTACACATTTTCAGTTAATTATCTCTCAAACAAGTTGAAGTTGTTCTAGGGGAGTTCAGTCTTCAATTACTTTACCATTTTTTAATGAGGCAGCAAGTTTTCAGCTGATAGCTTTCTAGCATAACCAGTTGGGAGGCTGCAACAATTGCCTCATCCAAAGGTCAACCATCAAACAGCAGGAAAAGGTATTCCTCACAATTTCTCTCCAAACAAAGCTTGCTAAAAAGGCCCAGAGCTTAGTTTCCAAGCAGTGGCTGCCAGAAATCACTTTCCTGGGCTAAGCCTACAGCACTGGCTAGGATTGCCTTCTGCTGACACATCCAGCCCTGAGCCTGGCCAGGCATCTCGGGACACTACTGATGTAAAGGATATTATGAAGTTCCTCAGGATGTGTCTCTAATCTCTGTCCCCTTCTCAGCAGGATCATATCAGCTGTGCTAGCAAGAGCCTAGAGAGCCTTACACTACAGCCTTTCCAAACCCCTCTGTCCAGAAGATGTAACAGTGGTGCTGGAGGTGGTCTTACTGGACAGAGGTATTTTTGACATCAGGATTCTGAACAACTAGAAGAGACCTAATCGGCATTGCTTACACTGTAAAACTTCTGCCAGGGAAAGGTGACTGCACCCCATCCTGCTCCCACAGACTGTCTGAAGTTCAGATTTGTGTCTCATAGGGGTTTTGTGGCTGTTTGAAGTCACCTTTCCTTGCTTTTCCCAAACAACCTCTACTTTTGCTCTCAAGAAGAACTCCTGTTGTCGGGAGTCATGGGGCTCCTCCAGGTTACAAGGATAGTCCATTAAATAGGTAGGAACAGAGAGCTCTCTTGATTCACAGCACAGTGAGTTTCTTTTTATCCCACGTTCTGGAGTACATACAAAAATGCTGAATTAATATATTTGATACTGTCTGCTGCATTCTTAGTGGGAAATTTCACAGTGTGCTAGTAAAGGAAATTCAACTGGTTTATGTTTACTTATCCTATCTAAAAGCTGAATATGCTGCAGTAACAAGCAGTGTATCAAAATGTCAAATTTACATTCAAGCTCTTTGAAATTCTCAGTTTCCAAAACAATAAGGTAATAGCTTTAAAAAAAAAAGTGGTGTCCCACTGTCCATCACTGCAGTACAGCCAAAATTCCTAGGTATGAAATGCTTCCTTCTCCAAGACATAAAAGCATTACAGGCTATTAATTACATTATGATTAGCTGAGACATCTTAACTGTAAATCATTGTTGCTTAAATACAGGCTACAAAGAATTAATTGGCAGCCTGCCAGTTCAGGGAAATGAAATCAGGTGCTAGAAATGGTATCAAAGCTAAGGCACCTGTGAAAGAGTCTGAGAGCAATCTAGAGGTACACACTGTGTATTTACACTTGATACCTGCAGGCTCAGCTCCTCACGGCTCCTACGGTCCCTTGTGACAAACAGCATTGAGGAAAAAGTCTATCTGACTTTTCTTCCCGGTGCTTTGCCCCCATAGTATCATTGCAAAGCATCAAGGACTTCATGTCAAAGGGTAGCCATACCCACCAAGCAGGCGCTCTGTCCTATAGGAAAAGCTAAGTTTGGAGCTATACTAAGGTGTAAGGAAGGCTCAGGGTCCTGCTGCAGCTTTTCTCCAGCCTAGCTTAAAGCCTGGGTCTGCATCCGAACACTGGGTTTGAGTGAATTCATAGAGATTAAGACCTACAAGTAGAGGTACATCCATGGTCTCTGGTTCCAACCAGAGAAGTAAGAAAGGTTCCTCAAGACAGGTACTTATACACACACATGATTGATATTAGTGAATCAACATCATGTCACAAACTTTTAATAAGCTGCCTTTAGAACTTATAATCAGGATCTCAACCTTGTGGGTGAGATGTCCACAGATATAATCTTTCAAATAGGAGAAAAATAGAGACTGCCACAAACCTGATATCTAAAATGAAATGCATTTAGCAGTCTTTGTAACTTATCGAACATGGAAATGTATCCACACTGCAGGAAATTCATTGCTGTAGTACAAACACAGCCAGCATCTAACAATAATCCTATTAAAGTAACAATCTCTGCTCATGCTGCTGTCATTCGTATCATACTGAAATTGCATTTAGGAAGATTAAAAGTGAAATAACTGCCATTTACTTTTTCATTTTTTCCCACCTCTCTTCCATGTGTTCAGGAAAGACATTGCTTTTCTCTTTTAAGGTCATCAGAGATGTCAGGGGTCTGTTTTTTAGCAACTCCCATTTCCTGTACTCTCTGACTGGATGTTGTTGTCCTTAACATCTTTAATTTGCTCATAATATTTATCCCAGAGAAACCCCTTCTGACATCTTAAGAAATTAGGATGGACTGTGCTGCTGAGATCCACTCCAGAGTTCCTTCTTGCAGCAGGGCTTGCTTTCAAGCTGGTGAATCAAGACCATGGTGGCTCTACTCCAGATCGAAACAATTGCCTAGGAGCAAGGTGGACAAGGTCCAGTCATGTCTATAAAAGAGTCCCTATGTGTATCTAACTCAAAGCATTGAATTGTTGCCTCTAGCTTGAAGCTGTGGCTCAACTGAGATCAGCAGAAGATAGTGCTTTGTCTCACTTCCTTGACTGCACTGCACAACAGAATTCAGCAGAAGTCTTGCAGGAAATAACCTTCTTAAGTACCTTGTAGGAACTGGGTAGTTGTGACCTCGGGGATCCTGGGGAGCATCAATAAGTCTGGAATTTATTTAGCCTCACCTCACTGTCTCTGCTACCAGATCATGAGACACACAAAGGGTGAGATTCACAAAGCAGACATCTCTAAGCCACCCTCAACATCCTTGACAGTCAGGGGAGAGAAATAGACATTTCTAAGATGTGATTCATCCAAGCCTTATGAGTTGTGGATTATTTTTCCTTCAGTAATTAGCATGGAAGCCTAAGGTAACTACCTCAGATGTAGGCATCCAGAGCTGTGTGGGATGAATTCCAAACACAATGAATAAGCTCCTCAAGAGTGATAATCTTATTTATACTACAAAGTATTCCGTGCTTCCTCAGGATGCAGGAAGCTTTCGTCTGACGTAAGCACACTGCCAAAACTGATTGTCCTTGGCTGTGCAGTCTCTCCCACTTCCTTATGCTGGGAAGAAGTGTTCATGTGCCCATGTGGTAAATTGCATGAACTGCTATGGCTGAAAACAAATGAATTTCAAGGCTTCATATGCTGGTAAATCTACCATATCCTTAGTAACCTTGTTCAGTGATTCCTTTCACTGTTGCAAGACAGGTCATGCTTTATTTGTTGAAATCCATGTCAGTGATTTCTAATCAGTCTTTGCTTGCTAGATTATGGCAGTATCTGTTGTCAGCAGTTTCTTTCTGCATGTTTTTAAAAATCAAAGCCAACAATGCCATGGTGAGGTACTGTCTTTAAACAGACTGCAAGGGAATAGTCA
Source organism: Charadrius vociferus (assembly GCF_000708025.1). Classification (NCBI taxonomy): domain Eukaryota; kingdom Metazoa; phylum Chordata; class Aves; order Charadriiformes; family Charadriidae; genus Charadrius; species Charadrius vociferus. The sequence goes on along the minus strand of NW_009647731.1, from coordinate 3,242,671 downwards.
ATGCCACATTACCATTTGATACTTTGTAGTGGGTCTACTCTGATTTCTGATAAAACAAAAATTTTGCTTAGGTTGAATGAATCCTGAGCCCTCCAGTGAGTTTGTGAGATACCCCCAGGTTTGCTACCACCCTCTGGTCAGTTTGGGTGACTCAGTCCCCCACACAGCAAAGTCACCCGCACTTGATATTGACATCAGGATGCTTAGAAACAAATAGCAGCCCACAATGACAGTGTTCCAGATTAGAGGTGCAGATGTGTTTGTGTGTGTGGAGCATGTTGATCCGTTATCATCCAAGTCCAAGACAGAAAACAGATTTTGGAGCCTTTACTTGGAGCCAGTTGCTTATGAGGACCATGCACCACACGGTGTAGATCAGAGACCTGGGCATCAGGTGTCCGTGGGAGCTGACACTAAATCCCTACAAGATCTTTCATAAATTTGCCTGTGCTCCTTTTCAGCCACTTTCCACCTCTAATAAAAGTTACATTTATATTCCTTAGCACACTGTCTAGAGGGTTACTCAGTGCCTATTTTAGGAAGTGCCTGGAGATCCACTAACACAAAGAACTAGGAAGTGAAAAAGTACAGTTCAAAACCGAAATGGTTAAAAATGATCTTCAAATGTCAGGCTGCCTCAGGAAAACAAGAGCTCACCTCAGCTCCATTTAGAGTGATGTTGGGTACAGGGAATTTTATTCTTTCAAATGTATGTGCATTTATAATGCATAAAAATGTAGTTAAGCACAGGCTGCTGTGTGACTGAAGAGCGAATATTAAACATAAACGGGTTGCTTCACATCTGGAAGGAAAGCAAATCAGCATTGCTTCTCCACAGGGTGATACTGAAATGTGAGCCTTGCAATGCTGTTACTAGGCCAGGGAGAAATAAAACAGAGACTTGAGAATCAGTATGGGGTAAAATATGCCATTAAACTATCAGATGAGAGGACAGAAGAGGAGAAATGAGGGCACAGGAGGAGAAAGAACAATTGCTGTCTTTTGGACAGGATTGAGGGGGTTTTGTGTGATGGGCTAATGCATACTTTTAGGAGCTGGTATGTCTCAGTGGGTAAAACACTAATTTGGGGGGAGGTTTGTATGATCTTCAACAACTTTCACCTCTTTCTTCCTTCTTTTTTCTCTGACAGTTTTTGTGTGCTTTGTTGCTTTAGACGAGGAATTATCAGAGGTAAGAAGAGGCCCTTCCATGAGCTGGTATGGTGGGACCCTAATCCAAGCCAGGGTATGAAGCCAGCTGAGAAAATGTAGCTTCCTTACATGAAGAACATTGAGGCTTCACAACCAGTTAGGAAATGCCTGTGTATAGGTACATTTATTATAACCACAGCTTGCATGATCCTTTTCCAGCTTTTTCCTTTTCCCCCACAACCTTCCTGGGAACACTGTCTTACCCAACAGATAGCATGAATGTGTTCACTGAGTAGGTCACAGCTCAGTGTTACAGACCCCAGAGTCAGCTCTCATTAGCTGATGACTAATTCTGCTCCCAATGAAAGGAATAGTGTAACTAGGTGAGTCTATTTAATCCTTCTTTTATTTTCCTCCTTCAGCTTGTGAAGCTTTCCTTTATATAATATACGATTTCCAAACACTGACTACTCTGCCAAACATCTTAATTTATTTAGGTTTTTTTTTTGTAGTACACTCCTGACAATGCATATGCAACTTCTCTGCCTAGAAATGTAAAGATAGATAGTTTATTTAGAAAAGGAAAACTGACATCTACCTTTTAAAATAAGAAGAGAAAAGCACCAAAATAAATGCAAAAAGTGCCTCTGAAGCTGTCCATATGTGTGCTTAACTCTCCATTTGCTGATCCGTATTCATTGTCCTGAGGTGCTAATCTCCAATTCCTCATCATTTCTGTCCCATTTCAGACAGTTACAACAAAGAACCAGAAAACATTTTCTGTCATCCAGCACACCCACTGAAGCAAACAGTGGCAAATCGAAATAAGCATCTTCACCACAGGTGGTTGTTAGACGGCGCGGTGGCTCCACAAATATCAGATAAATCTGGGATTGCTGTGCTCTGCCCGGAGGGGGTGGTTTACCCTTCTAAAAGTGGAGTGGCTGAGTGGGATTAGGAAGGACCTCAGTATGTGATGACAAGGAGCAGGAATATAAATCTTTACATCCAATGGCTGAAATTAACTTTCATATGCTCCTCAGAGGAAGCTTATGAGTGAAAAATCTGTTGGATAGGATTGGACTAATTAAAGTGAATGATTTGAAAGGAAGACAAAGTGGGAAATGTTTATCAAGGAATTCACACAGAGCCCATAATGCTGCCAGCTTTTTTGTTTTAAGTCACCCAACACTATTGAGGTTTGCATGAAACTCTTTAGGATTCTGGGGTGGCATTGGCCCATTAAGTGTTTCCTGGAGAAGGAATAGAGGGAGTAGACTGGGGAGAGGATAAGCAGGATTACGCTGCTGTAGAGATGTGCTGTGTTTTTTTTCTTTGAAATCTCTCAGCTCTTACTTGAAGCTGCAGTCCTGGAAAGATTGCACTTCTTAAAAATTTGTTTTGCTTGGGTTCCCTATCACACTGCAATCATCTTTCCCCTCAGTCAAGCAAACAACACTGCATCTGTGCTTTCTCTATCATGAAGCTTTTGTTAACAGAAATTAAACGAGCCAGAAGGAACTGTCACAGTTCTGGTGTGGGCTCTGGGAATTCTCTCCTGCTACCCCAGCAATTGGCTGTACCAGTAGATTAAACAAGGGTAAGGAACATTCCCAGGCCTGTTCCTGGCATTAGGTGATCTAGGACTCTCCAAAATTATTTCTAGTTTCTGGGAAGATGATCAGAGACAGTTGCAATAAACAATTTTAGATACAGCCATCCTACTTTTGCAAGGTAAGAGCGTTTAGTAATATTGTTAGAAATGTGGTTCAATTCTGTCTGGCTTTAGTTCCACATAAGGGGTATGTTAATTTAATATTACAGATATTGCACCAGTACCCACTTTTTGGCTTTTTCATGGCGTGAATGAGACTGCAGACCATCTGCTTTATTCCATTCATTTTGTTACCCAGCATGTTATAACTTCTTGCCACTCAGTTCCTCTTCTTCATGCACCTAATTTACAAGTTCGAACCCCACCTTGTGATTGGTCTCTCATTTGAGGTGGTCAAGAAAACACCCAAATGTGATAGTTCTCCATCTTCCATGGTAACAAATTTTAAATTCAGCCCCAGTGCAATCTGAAATATTCAGCCATGCTGTATCCAAGCTACCGACTGGATCCACTGAAATCTGTGCAGAGACTGTGGGCTCTTCCTGAATTTTCTCCTGCTTTTGATTAAAGATTGGAGTGAGAAGCATCTTTTTAGATATAGAATAGCATCTATAGTTATCGATGCATTATTATTTTGGTCACTGAGCACTTCTGGTGAAAAGTTCCCTCTCCCGTAACCAGACTTTTGAATGTATCTAGTTATTCAATCACCTTTTCTTTTTGTAGTTGAACAATTTGCATTTCCTCCTCTTGATAGGAATGGGCTATTTCTTGGGCACTGGTCATAATTTCTGGGTCAGTTAATAAACCCTTTTTTATTCCTTACCTAAATGCTGTGTATTAGAGAATTGTTGAGTTGGAAAATGTTAGCTTCATTTAGTTATTGTTAAGTTTTGCTGAGAAAGGAGATGGCTAGTTCATATACTGGGTCCATTTTCAGAAGCAAAGTGTATTTAATTGGGCTATTTTTGCTGCAAGTTCACAAAGTTCCTCCAGCACGGTCTCCAATTAAGTAACTGAATCTGATATGAAGTAATTGAGACTGACCCAGCTGCCTTGTAGCACTGCAATGAGTTGCTGTGGATGGTGAGAGGGATCAAAGTTCCCCCTGAAGTCCATCCACACCACATAAAATAGAAGATGCATATGCTGGGATCTCTCTAGAAGTTCCTCAAGAGGGTGTATTAGAGAATGCAGTTAACCAATTCAAACAAACCAATGTGAATACCTTCCACTACTAATAACAATGCTTGTGAGATGAAGAACGTTTAATGTGCTTTTTTGAGGCCAACAATTTCCAAGGGCAGTTACCTATCAAGGGTGTCTCCATTTTTGGCTTGAACCCACTTGTTGCTCTCCGGGTTTCTCAGAAGCACCTATCCTCTATAGCTGATATCAATGAAATATGTAAACTCTGATTCCTGACAGGATCAGGCCCAGGGCTGTGATTCACCTCACCTAACTTTAACTGTGCATGGCGTGAACAGCTCTACCTGTGCTAGTTATTATACCTTCTTCACAGTCAGTGGAGAGAAATAAATACACATCTGGAACACAATCCATCTAACTTCTTCTAAATGTCTATTTTGTGTTGAGATAAATTGCACACAGTTCCTCTTCTCTCATGCTGAGAGGGCTCAGGGCTATTAGTTCATATTCAGGAGTCCACTTTGTAGATGCTTATTTGTTCATTTGCAGACAGATACAGCCTATGCTATCACTCTCAAGTTGATCATCCAAAATTAGTGACTGATCTTAGCTCCCCAATTTCTCACTCCATCTCTGGGCTTTCACACTGAATAACATTTATGCAAAGCACTCTCCAGATTTCTGAGTCAAAAAAGGAGTTTCTAGAAAGGTTTTTTTATGTATAAATTTATGAGGCAACCTGAAAGATAGAAGTTACTATTCACTTCCCCTTCTAAAAGCCCAATAATGTAACAAGAGGCAGTCCTGTAGGTTGTAGTTGTGATTGATTTTGTTAGGAGCTCCGTTATTGGTGAACACAGTAAAACCACAAATAATTGCTAATGCATAGTTGTTGATGGCTTCGAGCATGTGTGCCTTGGCATTCCCGTGCTGTTTTGGGATGTATCTGTGGATGTAAACTATTGGCAAGGAGGATTTATTTCTGCTGTTGTGAACAGGTGGGTTGTGAGGTCTGGATCTCCCATCCTCATGGTAATTAGTTGAGTCTGCTATAGCATATATACTCCCACTAAACCTCTGAAATCAGGAAGAGTGCTCTTACTCTGATACATTGGTTATCCAACCAAATTCAGGCATCCTAAAACAGATGTCATAAACAGACTAGGTGAGATGCATACTAAAAAAAATCAGTTTCCCTACACCAAGAGCACTCACTTGCAATCACTTGCTGAGTGAAACAAGTAGATGAGTCAAGTTGCTCTTGTTTCTGTGAGCTCTTATGCCATGAGCTCCTCCTTAACAGTAGGCCATTTCAAGCATACATTCAATACATCTTTTATTCTGGCAGTCTTTTTGGAGAGCAAAAATACTCACTTCTGTATTCCCAGCTTTGGTTGCTTGAGCAAGATTTGGAAGATCAGTGATGCATTGTACCGCCTTGCTGCAAAAGGCCAGTCTGAGCTCTGGAAGGAAGATGTAGAGCAATGGTTACGAACGCAGACTGGAACTGTTTTATCACGGCTACAGCTTTTGGCTATGGGGCATCTCTTCTATTAGCCAAAAAGCTTCCCAGAAGTGTTTCACTTTTTCCTTCATTTAACTGCCTATTTCAATTATTTGAGCTTGCTCACAGCTAAGACTGACCAGAAGATATACAGCCGGGAGATCTGAACACCTCACCCTCTGCTGAGAGGAGAGCTTTGCTTTAACTCTCTCCTGCCCCTGCAGCTTTCTTTTCCCCTGGGCAGGGGGAATTCCCACTCCAGTTTCAATCTGCTTTCACCACCAGTTGAGAGGCTTGCAGATTTTATTGGAACTGCAAGTTTCTGAAGCTATTTTACAACAATATAACAGCTTGTCCTGCTGCTAAAGGAACCTCTATAATTTTCCGGATGCAGCAGCCTCTGCAGCATCCTTAGAACTGCCAGGTGCGATCACATCACTAGTATATCTTACCCAGCACTTTTTTGGGGGTCTTTTTTTTTCTTTTTTTCTGAGTAAAACAAGCAATACAGGAGCTCCAGAAAGGTATAAATCTCAGGTAATACACGGTTTCATTGCCCATTGCTGAATTCCTGTTATATCTCCTGATCTCAGCTTTACTTAGCACATCCAGCTGTCTCTCTGAATATCATTCTTAGCACTGCAGAATCTCCTTCAATACCTCTA
>NW_009647731.1:3168327-3236563 GCF_000708025.1 Charadrius vociferus | reverse complement strand
GTCTCCCTTGCAAGATATTGCCAATACCTGCATAAGATGGAAGGCATTGCTAGGCTGTCCCTTGGATATCCTGCACCACCGAGATCTTGATGAGTGATTATTGGAGATTTCTAGAAGAGCCGGTGGACAACATCATTTTACCAGCATTATGCAGTAAGTTGTGAACAGAGCTTTGAACTGCAGTGCTCTAAAACCCATAGTCCTCCAAGGATGCCCTGCATTTCCCTCTGCGTTACATGTCGCACAACTGATGATAGCATAGGCACGGCCATGGAGAGAGAGCATGAGGGGGAGCTTGTATTTTATAGAGGAATGTGCAAATAGCCAAAGACATACACAGCGGTAGGAAAACATTCATTCCACAAAAAGTCTTTCTAATTTCTCAAAACATAAGCATCCCACTGGGAAAGGAAGCAAAATATAAATGTACATGAGACATGCCAAGAGAAAGGTACAAAGAGAGAGTACTGTCATTAACTTCTGTCTGTCTTCGAGATGAGGTGAAATCTCTGCCATCCCATGTCTCCCAGTCACTTTCAGTTTTGATTAGTTCCTTGAAGGCAGATCACATTGTTTTTTTATTTTTCCCTGTAGAAATAGGATTTTAATCATAAAATTGAATTTAAAAAAAATTTAACAATTGATTTAACAAATTTAACAAATAATTACAATTAAATGATTTAACAATTAATTTAACAAAGATTTAACAATTAAAAGATTAAAAAAAAATAATTTAACAATTGGCTATGTAAGTTGGAAAGGTAGAAGATCCCAGTTCATAAAACACTATGTAAAAGTCATTTTCCTGGAGAAGAGTTTAATGTAAGGTGTCCTTCCTCCCTTTATTCCACCCCCTCCTCCAGTACAGTTATGTTAAATATTGCAGCAGAAAAACATTCAGCTCACTGATGAGGGCTGAAGAGATTTAAAAGCCATTAAATCATTACAGTAATGGGTTCAGTGAGTGTGTTCTTGGGGAAACAAATATAGGACAAAAGGCAGAAAAACAGAAAGATGATTGGATGAAGTTGATTTATAGTGAGAAACGCACCTTCATGACAGGAGAAATAGAAGATGCTGGAAATAACAAGCAGTTGGGGAATATGTGGCTCCAGGAAATAAAGAGATTTTTCTCTCTAGAGGCCTGACTGTGCTCTTACTTACAAAATTTCATGAGTAAGTGTGCTGGTGTCAACAGAGAAGCTAGATTAATTGTGAACAGAATTGGGAACTACTGTGTAAATAAGGATAGCTGCACTGGAGTCATGAACTTAAGCAAGAACCTGTCGTTCAAGAACTGATTTAGTTTCAGAAGTCATTACTTTGCTATGGATAGAGTCCTCTGTAGAAGGATTAAATTAAGTCATTCAAACTCCTAGTGGACATCTATCTACATCTGAAATCCTGCTGCCTTCCCTGTTTGTCATTACATCAGCTAATCCATTAAAAATATCAGGGAAATCAGACTGCAGGAATCAAACTTCTCTTTGATGGCTCTAAGCTGTTACAACAGCCTGTACTGAGGTGTGGACTGTAGTTTTCGCCCAATGGTGACCAACGTGAATTAGAAAAGGTTTCAGTCTCCAGAGTTAGTCTCCTAGCAATATCCACTGACAGAATATGTCGTCTTAATTTTAAACCATTTTCCTCACATCTAGCCAACTTTCCTTTCTAGCTTAGAGTATTATAATTTCATAATCTTGTAGTGCAGCCATACAATATTTATGCTATGTGGCAATAGACAAGAATGATCACAGCCTTCTCAAGGGCTAGCACAGAGCATGCAACCTCTAGGCAAAAGCTTAAGGTGTGTCAGCTCTTCTCACTGAACTCTGCCGCTGTCAGAAACAACTCCAACTGCACACACACACACCCCAACCTATTCCCTCAGCCTTCCCGTATTTCCCAATGCTGCCTTATGCTCTGTTCTTTAAGATGCAGTAAGGTGAGGCAAAGGTAATTAATCTTGGTGACACCAAAAAATGGCAGTGGTCCTCTCTGCTTATCTGCACAGGTTTTGATGCTCGCCTGACCTTTGGTGGATTGATTCTGCTCAACAGGTGATCAGAAAAGCCACAAGCAGTGAAAAGTAAGGTGCTGTCTCCCTGCTTTGAGAGCTGAATCAGTTTGGCAGGGGTCACATGAATTGGCACAGGGAAAGAGAAAGAATCAGAAGGTGGAAGAGCAGAATGAAGAAGGAAGATCACCCTCTTACGTAGTAGCAAACTCGCCATTTAAACCAGGTCATCTCACCTTTCATTTAATCGTTCCTACAACTTGAAAGGGAGCCTCAAGTATTCTTAGTGACTTCAGAGGAAGATGGGCTCACGCATCAGAGGGTAGCAGAGTGTGATGTGAAGAGTCATGACAATATCTGTCTCTACTCTTCAGTTCTAACAACTGCCCTTTCCCTTTTCCCCGACACTTCTTGTTTCTGAGAAGAGTAAATCCTCCAGGGCCATGTCCACAACTCAGAAAATAAGCTAGATACCCACATAACCGAACACCTTTTCCCATTCCCCTAGTGTCTCATCTCAGCTAAACAACCAATAACTGGTGCTGACTGGTGTTAACTGATTGAGAGTGGCTCACAAGAACTCATCCGATTGCACCCTTCATTACAGTTGCAAGAAAATTGTTTCTGTTTCCTTAATAATGTGTGCGTTAATGTATTCATCCCTAAAATCAATACAATTTCTTTTTTTTTTCTCCCACTGTTGCTAGTCTTGAAGGAGCTGGTGGTTATTTTTCTACTCTACTAGGAACTGTTTAGTAGTTATATTTCTTTAAATCCCCTTTTTCTGGGTTCTTGTTTTACTAGAATTTCATCACTAATTTATTTTAAAAAGTAAGATTTTGGGGCTCTTCATTGTTAAGAAATTTGATTTCTAATGCTTCAGAGCCTGGCTCAAGCAGCAAGGAACCTATAAACAGATTTTTAAAATTATCTCATTGTCCATTTTACTGTTTTTCAGGGTGTGTGCAAGGTTTCTACTACTTTTGGAATCAGTGGGATAGGCAGAAAAAGCCTATACTTGTCTTCAGCTCTCATTGTTAGAAAAAGTGTCATAACCTTTCTATCTGCCAGTTAGCTGTGGAGTGCTCTTCTGCACAGACCTGGTTGAAGTGTCCCAGGTCTCTCTTTAAAGCAAAGAGAAAGAGGGACAAAACTGTATACAAACACAGGCACACACAGACACACGCACTTCTGTTATTCCTACTGGTCTGGCAGCTAGACCTGCACTCTGACAGCTCTAGCATGCCAGTAGTCCAGTTAGCAAGGATTTTACAAGATGTTTAAATATTGATAAGAGAAATACCCCTGCTTCCTTTAGCTACTTACGTCGGCAGATACTGAACACCTTGTTAGACGTCTGATTACCAATAAGTAACATGTAATTCCACTGCTCTTAAAAACCCTCACAAGGTACATTATGCAACAAGGATGAATTTTGATTTCTTTTTCTTTTCTTTTTTACTCCCTTTTTCCCTACTTTCCCTTCCTCTCTCGCTTTCCAATTTTGTTGCACACAAAAACTTAATCTCCTTTCCAACATAGTAATTTCCTAAGTACATTTCCTAAGTACATTTCCCCCCACACATACACATTTGGTCAAAAAAAGTGAAGTCTTGTTGTCTAGCAGAAAGAAGAGAACAGGTGAATCTTGCTGTGGGGGCAGACCTTTGGGCCAGATCTGTAAGTACCTACTGGCATTTGTGGGCCTTACCTCATTTATACTAGCTGATGATCTGGCTGATTAGAATATGTGGGGAGTCATAAATGCCCGATTTAAATAATGCTTTAAGAGCCTATATTTCCTAAAGAGCCAGTAAACACAGACCTCATTCCAGGCATAGTATTTTTTAAGATACATTATAAAAAAGTATTGAAAGTTATGGAGTAGAACCCTTAATACTGAAAGCTGTTTATGGCTCAACTACTAAAATTCAGCAAAAAGATGTGCATTCACCTCACATAAGACACTTTTAAAATGGGTGGCCTCAAAGCCTTATATTCCTATTGCTTCCTGAGCCTAGGATTTGGTGATTTCAGGAGACTGTTCATCCACCTGAGCCCAGAAGCACGTAAGTTTCTGTTCAAAAAACATGAGGAAAAAAGAATGAAATAACTCTCACTGCAGTAGCTTGGTATGGCATGATGGAGAGGGAAGCAGTGCATAACTGATGGGAAAAAGGTGAGATGTTCCCTTGTACCATATGAGGAGTAACAGCTGAGCTGTGCACTATGAGCACAAATTAAAAAAGAGCCTCTTGCTTAGTCAATTGCTTATCCAAATGAGGACAGCAAGCTGTAAAGAGAATTCATTACTTGTTGGCTTGGTTGATCAGTCTCGTAAGTAGCCAAACCTAACAGCCGTGTAATAATCAGCAACTTGCATTGCTGGGTACATGAGCAAAATTCTGCACATGTCAAATAAAGTTTAAGTATAACCAGGTTGAGCCATAACTGAATGTAATCAGCAGCTGCACAGTCCAAGGCAACGTATTGACAAGCAATGATGACAGCTCTTCAGTTTCATGAACAGGGTATCCTGAAGCAAGACTAAGGACTGGTTTATTCCCCTTGAGGGTGTACACTGAATGCTCTCCAGTACCTCTGAGCTCTGGGGTTAAGGTATAACATCAGAAGAACTGCTGATACATGGCTGTGGCATGCTGCAGGCATCACTGGTCCTATTTTTAAAATAACAGAACATTCCAATAAAGAGCAAATGCACCAGTCCAGCCCAACGTGAAAGAACCTACAGCAGATCTTACTGAAGTCCTTCACCAGTCCCTGTCGGAGGGCTCCCACAGGCACCTGGGCTGTGCAGACTAGTAAGAAACAGCACAAAAAAAAAAAAAAAAAAAAAAGAAGGCAAAAAATGTTGTAAGCGTAACGCAAGCCCTTCCCTGTTTTATTCTGCAAGAGAGGCTAGCATAGTCCTGGGAGAGAAGCAAAGATCAGGGAGGTTAAAGCATAAAAAGTTAGCCAGTTTGCAAAATGCAAGCCCCCTTCCTACTCACCTCCTTGCCTATCCCCACCTCCCAGCTGAAAACAAATAGAACTGACTAAAACCAGTTTTTTTACTTATTTAAGGAATATTGTAATGCATGCTCTGAGGAAAAGGAAAAGTTGTGCTCGTGCATACATCTCTGCTTGCTCCAGTCATCCTGAATATGCATCACTGCCTGCTACTTATGGCAGTGTTCCAGCTCCCCCCTCTCCCCTCTCCCCTCTTCCTCTCCTCTCCTTCTTCTCTCCTCTTGTAAGGGTCCAGCTGGGATGAGCAAGGGACTCTCTGCATTGCCCCTCTCAATTTCCCTTTTCTGCCCACTCTCTAACAAAAATGTGCCAGCATCCTCCCCTGGTTTGGAGCGCTGCCAGCAGGGGAGGGCACTGTTTTCTGTGCCAGAGCAGAAGGAGGTCTCCCATGGGAGCCTGCGCTCTCCCAGTTGCAGAGCCGGGGCTCCCAGTGAGCTGACAGAAGGGCAAAAGCACAGTAACAACACAACAGAGTCCAGGAACCAGACTTGGGAATAAGGTGCTTGACTAACTGTGTCACAAGCTGTTGCTGAGCTTTGTCCCTAACAGGGAACACAGCCCTGGAGATTAAATGAAGCCCTTGGGTTGCGAAAAGGCCAAGCAGCTACGCAGGCAGCATCAGGCAGCCGTGCAGCCAGGTGTAACCAGATGGCCTGCAGTCTGCAGCAAAAGCTCTGGGAGACCTGTATGCTTAAGAAGAGGCAAAAAGGAAACCTTAAAAAGCCAGAAGCGTATCTGCTCACTTTGGAAACAGGACGAATTTATTAAAGAAGTATGACTGCAGTAAAGAGTTCACATTACAATCCACCTCCTGTATCTTTACGTAACACCTTTCAGACAATGATACTTCAGATGTTTTCTCGCACTGACAGACCGAGGTTTCTTCTTATGATGGAAATGCTTAGGTACTGCACTCTAGATCATCATGTTTAGGTGCTCCACAAATGCATGGAAGAGCAGAAATCCGACAGGCTAAAGATAAACAGAGATGGGAAGGGGGGACTTGTAAAGTGACTTTTGTGGTGTGGCACGTCACAGTCATTGACAGATCAGAAAAAGGAGATCAGCTTTTTGAATCCAAATCTGGCATCTTGGCTAGCGGCATGGGTTCCTACTGTCTGCCTCTCATTCTGTTGTCATTGCAAATACTCACCCCAAATGTGACCCACAAAATGTTATGTATTTCGTCTTTTCTTTTTTTTTATTTTTCAGGTAAGGATGAGAGCCTGTCTTTTGTGTAGGCCCATTTACTGGTGCCCATATGCACTGACAGGTTTACATTCCCAGGGTTGGTCCATCAGACATTTGCAGCTGACGTCTAATGATCGTCAGCACCACCTCTGACATGGCACAATGCTGGCATGTCCTAGGATGCACCACAACGTGACCAAGGAAAGAGCCAAGGGACCTTGCAATTGCCTTGTAAAACCAGGATCCTCCTGACTATGTAAGTCAGCATGGAAGAACTCCAGCCTTCATGCCAGGCTGGAAAAACAATTGCTTGTAGGTTGAAATTCAATCCTATCCTTTTTGGGGCTGTGTCTCAACACATACACACACAACGCAGGGACGTTCTGACTGAAGCAGCTCCTGGGCAGCTGCTGCCCTGACAGCCCCACAGCGGCACTGCTTTCCTCGTTTCCCTGGTCATGGGCTCAGTGGGGTCTCTCTGCTGAGCTCTCCCCAAGCAGATCTAATGCCAACTCCAACGGGGCCCAAACTCCGTTTCCTGGGTACGACTGACCCGTGCAGCAAAGTTAACATGTTCTGCAGTTGGGCAATACTGTGTTCAGGGCCACACATAAACACTTTACTGCTGGCCATTAAATTTTATTGCTCTCTCTAATATGCTTTGAGATAACTAAACTCATGCCTGAAAGCGGAATTTAAACTGTTTTAACAGTATCTACTTCACATAATCTGCTTTATGGCAGCGTCTTATGGTTTTACCCATTTAAAACATGTTTGTTGTTGTTTTTTAATCAAGGGATTTGTACGATGACCTTTGAGCAACGGCAGATCCTGCTAGAAGACAGCTGGCAATGCAGTGTGCAATACAATCTATGGAGATTAAATTCATTTCATTCCCTCTTAAGACAGATGACTGGGAGGCTGGTGGATCCACTGGGATTTCGGTGGATTCAATTCCTTTTTATTTTAAAAGGAGAGCTGAAACTAAGAAATAATAGACATATTTTTGCTCAGTGGATTAAACTCTGCCCTGAATCGCTTGGCTGATCTCAGTAAGAGAAGATACACCGGTATTCTTGCACCGATCCATGGGGAAGGGGTTGGGAAGAGGTGTGGATGTGCGTGGTGAGGGACAATACTTTCGTTCTGATGAGCTACCCTTCTGGTAGGTGTCATGAGGTTCAGTATAATCCTTCCTCATAGACAACTGAGTTGCTCTGAAAGGTTAATAACTACCAAGATAAGCTGAGCTCCTGCTGTACTACCTGCCACTGGGGCTCACAACTTCTCGGTGAAAACAGAGCTAGAAATGTGCCTGACAGACCCACAGTTTGTCAGGTCAGAGACAGCGAGCCCAGCTCTTTGCTGTAGGGTAACCATTGAGGAGGAAGGAGAAAGGGAGTTTTTCTGAGTGCCTTGTGCTATGCAATCTTTGGGAAACAAATCCCCTAACTGTTGTGGAGTGAAACCCTCTTCTAGGATACTTTCTCTCTGCCTTAATAACTTTTTTTCTGTAGAGTGTAGCAGCTGGTGCAAATAGCCCAGACTGGTCTGGTAAAGTGTGCAGCGCATTTTCGAGGAGCTAGCAAAGAGGCAGGTTTATATTGCTCACAGGCAAAGACAAGGATTGAACACAGCCTTCACCATGGGGAGGACCAGACAGGAGGGAAGGAGGAGCAGGCTCCCTGCAGACACTGGTACCACACCTTCTTTTAAAAAAACCTCAGTAACCAACTCTGTCTTCAGTAGATAACCTGCGTTTGGGTCCATGAGGCCATAGGCAGAGGAAAACTTTGTTGAGGCTCAGGTGCAGGACCAACAACAAGTTTTCAGCCCTAGCAATACCGTGATACATTCAGACACCTGTGTGCAAGCTTAAAAACTAAACCCAGAGTTTTGGCTCTTCCTGGATTAGCATGAAGCTAATATCAATTTTTGGTTTAGGTACCTAAAATGAGACTTAATCTTTAGTCAGAAAATAGGTGCTTGACCTTTTTATTTGTTTGTATGTTTATAATAGCAGGCAGAAACTCTCATCTTTTAGCTCTGTGTAGGTCAGCCCCGAGGCTACCCCAGAGCAACTGAGCTCGGCAGACCTGTTGTGGATGGACAGCTTGGTGGGACACTTCACCTGAGTGAGCACAGAGCAACAGCTTCACCAAATGCTGTTGCATCGCGTGACAAATACAACCCCATAATTACCATTATCTTCATACCAGCTGTGGGGTAAGGTCACACAGGACACTTCCCATCACTCAACTGGCTCAGCGGCCTGTTGAGCCCAGCGGACTAACGTGTGCCAGAGGTATATGCCATACGGAGACTTGAGCAAACATACCAGATAGATAATTTGAGTACCTAAAAACTTATCTCTGCACACACCTTCCCGTTAATTAAGCTACCCTTATTGAAACATCACTGGGCTGCCTTTGAAACTAATTAGGCAATGCTTTCTCTCCAGCATAACGCAGGGTACCATCGTCAGTGAAGGCATACCAACAAGTTGCATAAAACCCTCCTCAAGAGTTTCAGGACTGTTTCTGCAGCTTATGCTCATGCCTGAAGCTTCCTTGCATGACAGGAGCATGGCATGGCCATTCTGAAAGCATTTGCTCCTGTCTTGCTTCGAAAGGCCCTTTTGCCATGATGAAAAGCGCTCTCATGCTTTGTTTTTCAGCAGAGCTCAGAGCTGCCTGAGAGATTTCTGCTAAACCTTCAAGGAAAACTAAACCTGCTCCTTCAGTGGCAGCCTCCTGCCTAAACTCTAACCTCACCTTGCAAAGCACAGGGCAGCCCTGAGCCGCCAGGTGATGCAGGGAAACTTTCCTGGGCTGTGCTTGCAGTGCATACTTTACAGGTGTTTTTTCTCCCTTTGGACCATTTCTATAGAACCCAGGAACCCTCAGGAAATAAAATAATGGCCATATATCCCCCCTTTCCTTTCCTTTATTAGTTTGCCAAAGCCACATAAATTGATGAACATTAACAGAAAAGCACAGAGGTGAAAATCTGCCGGCACACACACATACACACACAGAAAAAAGGTTTCCTGCTTGCCAAGATGAGAAACATGTTTGGGATGATAAGGATGACTGCAAGTCGGAGAGAGCGGTGGCTGCACTATGGGGTTTGTAATTGTAAGTGGCCTTTCCATTTTGGGGGTCAGTGTGCTAAATTAAAAACCTACAGGAAGGCATTTAATTTAGGTTAATGGGATGTTTGAATGTTAAATGGATTAAGGCAAATGATTTTTTTTTCTTCTTTTAAAGAGGAATTAGCCCCACTAATCTCCCAGGCTGGATTCTTAGAAGGTGTAAACCAGTGTTATACACCAAAGCTAAAGGGAGCCTGTTCAGTTTTTCACTAGATGGAGGAGTCCGTGCCATTGTACTTTTTCATGTATGTCTATGAATCATGTGCTTTCATTAAGTTTATTCTGTCTTCTCCCCTCCCATTCTGAGGTTTAAAAATGAAATTATGTCATTCCTTTCTTTCTCTCTTAATTTCCAGCCCAGTAACTATATCCTCCTGCTTTTCAGATTCTACAAGTAGAATGAAAAACTTCGTTTATGCATAGGGGATTTGGGGATGATACCCTGATATCTGGGAGGAGGGGATGCTGGGAGAGTGTTGTTTGGAATCACAACATTCAGGGCTATGCTTTAATACAAAATGAGGAGGAAAATGTCTTTCAGCAGAGCTGTTTGAGAATTCACATTTGAAATATTTGGTGGATGGTTAGTTTCCACAGCGTGAAAAATATGCAATGGGAAAATGCTCCTACTGCTTAAAATCAAAATCATATTTTTTTCATCAAGGAAATACTCTGTTCCATCTCAGAAAGCAAAAAGCACTGCCCTCATGCTCAGTGGAGGCACATTTTAAATTTTAAATTTTGGGGAAGGGAAAGTCTTCATTGCAATAAAACAGAGTAAATGTTTAAAATTATCTTTACATCACTGCCCCTTCACACCACATCACCAGGCAGGCTTTTTAGCGCAACACTGCAGAATTTCAAAGGCCAGTATTTCACATCCAAGACACAGTACACATGGTAACTCCTGTCTTGCTTTGGGCTGAATAATTTTGATTAAAAGAATATGATATCTTCAGTATCTTTTTGCTGAAGATATTCCCACATCACAAAAATTATCACCACACGCAGACATTGTGATTCTCGTTGTGGGTAACCTCAACATGGGAAGCGAGGATTGAATGGGCCAATGACTGAACAAGCCTGGAAATAAAAGGTAGTAGGAACACTTACTTGTAATGAAGGTTCTTCCAAGTCAATATTGTTTATAGGGTTGAGGTGGGTTTAGCATGCTGTCTTTTAAACTATTTGTGATGAGTTCCTCAAAGCCAAGCTCACTGGCCATGTTGACAATTCAGACTTCTCAAGAAAAAAAGTAAGTCTTTTTATGATCCATTCTACTTGGTTCATGTTACTAATGATCATTTGAAGCTCTTCCTGTCCATCTGTAAGTCTGCAGCTTGCTCATATGTCAGATCAACTTTGTTTTGTAATGTAAAAAGCAGAAAAGGCATCCTTTTCTTTTCCAGTTTTATTTAATTGGTCACCATTTGCTTTTACAAGACAAATGGTTTCCAGCATCAAAGCTGATCTGCCATATCAGCTCCTTTTCATGCTATGGGTGCATAATAAAGAAACCAAGCTGGTATTTCTCTCAGTACCACAACTAAATAGTGGAAAAGCAGTAGGGAAACTTTGTCTTCTATGCTGTTTTCTCACCGTTAAGTTTCACCACCTGGTTCAACTTGTCTGCTCTCTCTAGGCTAAATGTACACCCCCTCCCCACCCTTATCCTCCACCACCCTCCTATATAACGGTTTTATTTTTACATTTCACTAATACTAAAACCAACCTGAAAAGCTAATCTTAGTTTTAGGACCTTGCGTGCGAACTAAGTTTTAAGGGATGTCTTTGAACATGAATCTCTTCTGCCTAAATCCCAATCTGTTCTGAAAATGTCCTCTATCCAGAGCTTGCCATGAGATAAATTGTAAATTTGTGTCAGCAATCAGACTGGGAATCGTTTAGTCTTTATTACTAATTATCATCCTGCAGAGAGAAAAAAACAATCTACAGCCTGGCTGTCTTTGAATATGCAAAGTCCCTGCTGCAAGGAATGATGTTAATTCATACTAAGCCCAGATGAGTACATGGCTTACCTTTTCTTCCATTTTTATTCCTTTAAAAAAAAATAGTCTACAATGAAAAAATTAAAGCCAGCTTTAAAACCTGGCATGCTTCTCCTGAAACAACAGCAGGTACCTTCTTACTGAATTGGCATAAAATGAGAGCCACAGAGCAGATCTGGCTGATGGTATCCAAAAGGTCTTAGGTTTTGATATAGGTTGGACTGTCCTTCCATTAGTCTATTAAGTCTATAATATTAGTCTATTAAGACTAATAGAACATTGCTAAGCAAGGGCTTTATTAAAAAAATGGAACGTGTTCCAAGATTTTCATTAGTGATTTTCGTCTATGGTTTTGGTTGTTTGGGTGTTTGGGGTTTTTTTGAAGTAAAATACACGCTTCAACAAAATTTTGGAAAGAAGAAGAATCATTTTACCTCCACTGCTATCAACTAATTAGCTTCCTCTGCACTGTGCTAGTTTAATCCAGTTGAAGATCTAGTCCACTGCCTTAAAAAACATCCAAAGAATTTTGTTCTTGCAGATTTTCCTGTTTTCCAGAAAGATTCTTCTTCATTATCCTTTTTTTCTATGCGTGGCAGGCAAATGAAACCAGGTTCAGGAAATCTCCTGGTAGGAAATAGCCTGGTAGGGAGACTATGTGGGGAAAATTGAAAAATCACTTGTCTCATTCTTATTCTTCCCTAGGCACCTACTGGTGGCTACTGCTGGAGACAAAACTCTGACAGCCCTTGATCTGAACAGGTACAGACATTCCTATGTTGTCATCATACTATTAATATGAAAGATCTGCAAAAAGAGATTAATAGTCTTTTCCAGGGCTTTGGAAAGGATGAAAGCAGTGGTGTGCGCCAAATATTTTGCTGCCAATGTGCCTACTGATGTTGCATTCACTCCAATCCAGAATGAAAACAGGCTTTGAGTAAGATTTCTAACCATTGCTGCTTGTGGTAGGAAGAGAAACATGGCCTGACTGCAGGCTTGTTTTTCCCTGAGACCTATTTCTAGTGTGACAGTTTCTGTTTCTGGTGAAAAACTGCAACCCTTCTTAATGGTATTTGTTTGAACCTCGGGATTACTTGAGTACGAATATCCACTTACTGAGGGCAGATCAGCTTCAGAGTCAGTGTGAGCATTGCCTCACGCTGTGCAGCAAAAAAAAAAAAAAAGGTTGGAGGGACATGGGACATTTCCACACAGAGATAACTTGTCTGGACCATTTGGCATCTTTTCTTCTGAAAACACAGCCTCACAGTTGTGTTGGCACTCCCGTATCTGTATCTGGCTTCTGGGGCAGGCTGGCTAGTGCAAACAACGGGCTTTGATGTGCCACGAGGCTTCTGGCATGAAAGTCCCCCGTGTCCTACCCACTCACAACACTTATTAGAGAAGGTCAGAGGCCATCTAAAACTTTTGGGTCCAAATGAATCTGTCTAAGGGAAACTGTTCCCTCATCAGTCAATTGATGAGCCACCTGTTTAAAAAAAGTAGACCTCTTACTCCTTCTGTCAGCCGTCACTGCTCACAATTCTTTTTTGCTTAATTTTTAGCCTCCCTGTTGTTCTGTAAAAGATTTACCATATTCTAATGCCCAGAGTGGAGTTCAGATTAATGCATGTGCCCTGAGGAACCTGTGGAGAGTGAGCTTGCACCTCTCAGTGCAACAGTGAGTGGATACAGTCTAAAACTGCACTTCTTTAATCCAGACCAATGGATAATGCAGTCTTAATTCAGAGAATCATAACTGGGAAACTAGCTTTTAGCTTTTAAAATATACTTTATGTTTTGTTGCCTTTGCACAGAGGTATAGAGACAGAAACCTGGTATCCTTAAAATGAATCTATTAGAAATAATTTTTTTTCCTGGTCTCACTTGACTGCTCTTGTTAGCATCTATTATATTCTCCCCAGCTTTTCTTGCCTCGAGCCTCCAGACCCATAGAAGAGAATAGGGAATGGCAAGACTGCAGCTATTTATAATGATAATCCATTCCCAGGCTCCACTGCAGTAGTTTTAATCATCAACTATTGTCAGGCATCAAGATCAAAAAGATTTGAGATTTGATTTGTTTGGGTTATAAAGAAGCCCTGAATGCCAAAGTGCTGTCGCTTAAGCTGCAAAGCACAGCGCCCACGTGAAGTAGAATGAACTGGTATTGCCCTCTCTGATCTGATTTGTAGCCATTGCGGCTCTTTAAAGTTATTTGATTTGACATCAATTAGCCAGTTTTCACTAGGGGAATGTCTCTTTTTGCATTTAGTCCAATATCAATGTCATTTTCCTCCTAAAATGTGACAAGGAGCAGACTGCTTCAGCACACTTTGTAACTGATACGAAGAACAGGATAAGGAGGAGGAGAAGGGCTTCACAAAAAAAAAAAAAAAACCCAAACCAAAAACCGAGGGTGGGAGGACTGAGAAACCATTTCAACACCATCTTCCCATTCATAGTGGCATATATACAGAAATAGAGAGACATAAAGACATACAGAGAGAGAGAGATAAAGACATATATATGTCTCACAGAGACTTATGAGACATCTTGCTAAGCACATGTTGTCAGCACACTGGCAAGTATTGCGGTCACTGTAAGGATGCAGAGTACTTCAGACCTGTGTTTTCTTGGAGAACAGCAACTCTGGCAACAAGAGGAAAGCATTTCTAGAGCTTTAATCCCAGCTTTGTTTCATCCTTCTATATTCTGCCTAGGACCTTGCACAATGCCCCAGGATATATAGAGTTACTGTAACAAACTGCTGGTAAATGTGTTATATGTACAATATTCCGAACCAACACATGGAACCAAAATGTTCTCAAGAGAAAAGAAAGATGGCAATTACAAATTTCTAAAGGCTAAAGCTGGTCTAAGAACTAGACGTCAAAGCAAGTGACCTATTTTGCTGAGTGTCATGATGAACACGACTGTTGTATTCCCTACTTGTAGATGGATGCAGCAATAAGATGGACACTGTGTATATTAAAGGAGGGAGAGTAGAAGGAATACAATGTTCCTCTGTACATGAAGAAGCAGAGGCATTCTGATGGAATAAGCCATGACTTGCAAAACTAGGAGCTCAGACAGTTGCCAAGTCCATATGAGATCCAAAGGGAGACCTGAATGGAGAGACAAAAAATTGGCAATACTGTAAATGAACACAGAAAGGTATACAGGCTTCAGAGTGGCTTCCCCACCCCCCCCACCCCCCTCTCAAAAAGGAGATGCTGGGAAAAGCTGCCTCTGGGACACCTATCACGATTTTTATCTGCATGCCCACCCAGCTGCAGTGTTTCTGTACTGTACATGCAAGTCCCAGAGGTTAACAGTACTCCACGGTTTAGATCGCTCCTCGGGGTGCTGAATGATCTAGTTATTGATTGCTTCCTGGCCTCTTTGCCAACCGCTTGCAATGTAAAATGTTGGAAAAAGGTGGAGGTGTGCTGTCATACACACTGAACTGTAGTTAAACCTTTTTTTGCAATCTGATAAGAAAATAGATCAGATCTGCCACTGCATGACAACTCTTATTAGGAATGTCACACATAGGCATAACTAGGATGCTGCAATGGGCAAAGAGTGGGGGGGGGGGGAACAGGACAACAACCCCAAGGATATCAGTCAGACATAAAGGCATTTTCTCAAGCCAAGGTGACATCAACCTTTAAATGAACTGCTCCTTCTGATCTTTAAAGCGTATCCTATTAAACCCGTCTAGCTGTGGAAGTATTGGTGGCAGGTCAAAAATTTCCAGACTACCTAAATATTTTTGCCTTTTGGGAAATAACATTTTGGTGCTGCCCAGCACCATTCAAGATTCAGATCTCATCTATAAATTCATAGTAAAGCACTGTAACATTTCTCTCTTGGGAGAAGGCAATGCCCCAGTCCTGAATGGTGCAAAAGTTTTTGGACAAGGATCCCTCTCTAAATTGTTAATCACAGCTCTGTCCCTAGATGACACATGAAGCCCTAAGAGTGTAATGGACTCACAGGATACATTGTGACCATTTCATACAAAAGGCCTCTTCCAATCCTAAAAGTATGAGATCCAACTCCAATTAATGCACAGACCATTTACCAGCGCTCAGTAAATACATCAGGCTGCATTCTTCCATGGTGGAGGTTCAGATAAGCAGTACAAAATTTGCTGGTATCGTACATTTTCATCCCTGTATTTCTAAAGAGAAATAGTCTCCATTTTGTTAATCGTAAATGAGCTACAATACAGAATGAATGCCTGCAATGAGATTCCCATAATTGTGACTCAACAAAAGGACAAAAATATCTGCTTACTTGCCCAGTCCGTACAGGCAGCTTCCCAGCCATGCTGGTCACAGCTATAGCAACAAAGCTGCTTGTTGGTGGCAAAACCACAGCCACGTAGAAAGTCTTTTTGAAAACAAGCCGAGATCTTTTCTGGGGATCAACCCACCCCACGTACAGCCCAGCCTTCTCCTCAATCAATCAATTAACAGAACATTACACCGCATGAAAGGCAACTTGTCAGGAGGCCACGCTTCATACGACAGACAAGTAAGAGATGGTAAGGTGTATTTCCAAAATCACTTCCTCAGCATGACAGACAGGTAGCACCTTGAGATGGCAACTGAAGGCTGCAGTAAGACACGGTGAAGTTTGGGTTGATTTTCTGTTCTCCTTTAACTCTCTCACAAGAACTCTTCAGAGTCGTCCTACTTTCCTTGCTCTGCTGCAGCAAGGAATGAAAGGCGTTGCAGAAATTTCCCCCTGTACTCTGTCCCTGAGCTCTTGCTGATCTCTGAAAACTTGGCAGAGCACACGTCTGCCTTAGATGCTGGAGTTTCAAGGCACTGCCTTCTGCCAAAGCTGCCACTTCTGTGCTGTGCACCTGGGACAAGGACAGTTTCCAGTCCAGTAGTTTCATTCTGAAAGGTCTCAGTGCCGAGGACTCTTGCTAGAATGATCTCTCCTTCTAGGTTCTGTTTGGGAACCTGCAACCCACACCTTTCAGTTTCTGAAACTAAGATTGAAGGGGGGCATGTTTGTTTTGGAGAAGAGGTAATAGAGTTGTTAATTTGGGATTGTAATTATTCATGATTAGCACATTTTTGTCATTTTTTTTTTCTCTCCTACTTATTTAGTTATCAGATCCAATTACAAACCCAAATTACCAACCCTGATTTTTACTACCAGTTATCCAGACATGAATAACAAAGAAACTGAAGCAGCAGAAGGGTCAGGGAAGGCTGGATAACCTAGCAGGAGCTAAATCAATACTTGATAAATTCTTCACCTAATAGTCCCTACGAAGCCTTATCCTGCATTGACAAACCCACACAGTTAGCAGTAGATTAAAGCCAGTGGAGTCTGAAGGAAGCCGCAATCACAGCTCTGATGGCAGGCCATCCTTACAGGGTGTTTAGTGTTTAATTCAGCACAAACTGCAACTCCCCTCTTCCAGCAGCACCTCTCCTCTTACCACTGTAAAATATCAGTTCAGCCGCGTTGATGTAACCGTCTGGTGAATCACGTTGTTCTCTGATCAATCACTCAAGGAACTCATCCAGATTAAAAATAAACCTTAAAAAAGGGGTAAGGGAAAGAATGTTTTTTTTTAAACCAGCTCAACTCCGTGGTCTTGATAATCCCTTTAAGGATCATGATGAAGAGAGCCCTGTGGGAGCAGAAATGCCTGGCCAAGAGTGGAAATGAGGTGACAAGCAAGTGGGAGCTTAGGTGAAGACCAGAGGGACTGTGTGCTTAGGGGAGGAAGAGGGGGTAGCTAAAATCTGAACAGCTGCCAAGAGAAATGCTTTTGTAACCACAGCCTCTGGAGTGGGCAGGCCCACAGACAAGAGGTGTTACGGCTCTCACTTGATAAAACACAGACCTTGCAGAAACAATTGATTTTTCTTTTAAACATTTACACCAAACAAAGAAAAAAAATCAGTCAGTTTAGGTCGATGAAAGGATTTTGACATTTCTAACTGGAATCCCCGCACTAAAGAAAAACTCATACTTTATAAAAAATGTTTTGTTTTCCAGGATTATTGTAAAGATTAATTAGCAAGATTAAATATGTGTAATTGCTATTTCCAAGAAAAGAAATGGAACCTCTGCAAAAACTTTGAATCAGCACAGCAGGGCTCTTGTCAAGCTATTTTCACTTTTTGCTTTTTTGATGGAAATGATTCACCCAAAACACCCTGAATTTCTGAATTGATTCAGTCTCTAGCTGCTCATCTGAAAATGTTTCTCCCAGCTCAAGACACAGCGTACTAATGTACTGTGAATAAGCACCACCTGAACTGAGAAATGAAATACAGGGTACAAACCCCAACAAATCACCCCATCACAACTGTGTACGAAGCAGGAAAAGGTGTATGAAAAGGCAGATGTTCTAGATGACGAAATGCTTATCCCTGATTAATCCAGGGGTAAATTTGTCATTCCTGGAACACAACTAGAACAGTTAAAGCCTATATCTTGTGTTTGCAGGCTTTAGATTTTTGGGTTTTAATGAAGACAACTTGTCTTGAACTGAGTTAACCCACTTGCATATCCACAACCTAAGCCACTGCTTAAGCCTACGTAGGAGACCAGTGAGACTATCAGTAGTCAAATCCAGATCTCTTGAGCCTCATTTCCGTGAGTGAGTACTGCAAGATTATCCTTCTTTGCAAGTAACCTGCTTATTTTAATAGGCTCTTAAAAATGGAGAACAACGGCAAGAAGATTCAGGAGGAAATCATAAACCTTGTTGGTATGACAGCAATAGCATTAGCATGATACAGCTTTACAAGGCAAAAATACCGTCCCATCATCAGGATGAGTAACTGAGACTTGAGCTTCATTTTTCCCACTCAGGAACCACTTTAGTAGTATCCTACCATAAAAAGAAGTCACAGGCCCATTCTAACATTTTTTTTTTCCTTTTGTGTTTTGATTATTTTGGACTAATATATTCACACTGCTCAATATGTTCCAGTTTATTGCATTTTTAATTTGGAGTGGTTTTTGCTGCTTGACAATGTACATGGTTTGCAGCATCCACCAAAAGGCAGAGCTTCAAAATAAGCAAGTCCAGGCCTGACTACTTCATGAAACTCTCCCTGTCTTCATGTCATTCTTTTCCAAATGGTGTCACCAGAGAATGGGATTCAATTGTATAATCTTTTTTTTTTTTTTTTTTGGCTTTTGCTTGGATATCTGTCTGATAACTTTAACATGCATCACCTCATTCAAGAGTCTTGGTCCTGATCCAGGGTCTACAAGGGTTTTTTCCTCTGATTCAAACCCAGCCTTGACAAAGGAGAGGAAGGCAGGGTGGCACCAGTTTTCATTGGGAAACAAACTGAGGCACAGGAGAGCTCTGCATGACTTTTTCCTGGGTACACTGGGAAAAAGAGACTGGACACCAGGAGAACTCATTCCCTCCACCCCAACTTGAGCTCTTCAAGCCTTTCTCTCTCCGGTGAAATAAGAATAGGCTTTTCCAGGGTGCAGCTGGCAAGAGAAGAGCTGTGACACTGGCAGTCAGTTAAGGGTACAAGTAAGAAGTTTCTGGGACGTGTCTGGCCTGACTCTTGTTCAGTGGATTTTGGCTCATGCAAAAAGAGCATCCACTTCAGCCTTCTCCCTGGCCTACCCCATCTTATTTGAACAGTAGCCCCAGGCTAATGAGAAAAAGGCTTATTTGACTTTGTTTCTTACATGTAACCCGTGTCCAGGAAATAATATTGAAGATTACGAGATACTGAGGTGTTCTCTCAATATTTGCATTTTATAATTGTTTCTCCAAAGAAGTGGGCAGCCAGGACTTCTCTGATGGGGCTGTGGTCACCTACCCTGTGACTTGGGAGAAACGACAGAATATTAATCAGGTTCATGCCGGTTCCCTCAGCAGATCATTTACTCTCTCCCTGTTCATTGCTCATTTACAAATAAACTCTCCGAATGAGTGATTGGAGGGAGCTGGCAGCCAGGGAGGAAGGTGGGGGAAGATTGCATACATGCACAGCAGGCTGGGAGCAAAAATGCTCTCTGAAAACATGTGTCTGTTTGCAAATACAATAGACCTGTCCCTCAAAGCCAGGGGACTCCAGCTTTATATCACTATAATCAAAAGTAGGCTCCAGCACATAATCCTCTGAAATTCAGACTGAGCTGTGCAGTCTGCAGGAGCTGAGGGACTGGAGGAAGAGAGCTGAAAGATGCCCTTTTTTACCCCAAATCCACTCCCGATGTTAATGGGGATCATGGAGATGTACTATCTGATCTCTTTAATAGGAGTAGTATAGCTCTGTCCTACTTCACAGGACAAAGATGAAAAGCGTAGAGAAGCACTGGAGGGCACAGAGAATTTTCTGGGAATTGTACTTCAGTAGAAAGCAATTCGGGTAGTGTCTTAAAAAGCTACTGTTCATCTGTTGACGAGATTGCTAATCCAACACAGACGAAAAATAAAGCAGATTCACTTAAAATGGATTCCTGACAACTTTCCTTAACAATGGACTAGAAGCACACGTATGTCCCACTGCTCAGCTGAGCAGTGGTTACTTGCTGCGGTGTAGAAGTTGGAGACAGTTGCTGCTTGAACCTGCATGTGACAGATGATTTTGTTTCTCTCAGGAGCTCTGCTAGTCCCTGCTAAGCAAGAGCTTGGTTTAGTCCATGTGACAGAGACATGTTAGGTAGGTCAGAAATGGCCAGATTGCGACGCTTAACGAGAGCAACCTCTATGCCTGTAGGTGCACTTTTAATGAGATGGTATGTTCCTTTGCTGTGTCAACGTAAAACCCTGCTTTTTGCAGCAGCACAAAGCATCTCAACTAACAGTAGCTTAGGAGGACCAGCATAACTCAAGTGAAGTATATTCCGCTTAGAAAGAGATTTCAGAGACACGCTTTTGTAGCTAGAAAAAAAAAAGGGCTAAGTTGTTTTTTCTGTACAGCTTAGCTGAGGCAACTGAGGCACAGGGAGATGAGATAGGTTGCTTCAGACATCCAAAAAGGCGTGAAGTCTTTTAAGGTGCCAGTACAGCAAGGGATTCACTAACATTCACCTCACGAACCTCCCAGAGCTATCAAAACTGGGGTCGCAGGTAATCAACCCCTCAAAAAATCCAGTGGCAAATGGTGACAGTAAAAGACGGTCAAGGGTGACGACGAAAACAGAGGCAAGACCCCACTCACTCTTTAAGATGTATTCCAACTTAAAACAGAGTCCTTCAAGCCTCAAGCAGTGAAAAAAGCTGTAACTGTTCTTCTGCTCAGCTGTCAACACCACCTCATTAGCACTGAGCAAATAACTTGTGCCAGTTTGACAAACCTCATCTCTTTTTTTTTCCTCCAGCTTGTGGAGATTTCCTCAGCCTTATGCATTATTCAGACAAGAGAATCCCTGGAGGGTTTTAAATCCAAGGTTTGATGGCCAAGAGCTCTCTGTGTCTGAACTGAATAGAGGAGCAGATATTGGCTGGGCACGATGGAGCACGTGGCAATGGGTTCATCTCCCTGACTGGTTGGATGGCTCAGGTGCAAGAGCATTTGCAGCTTAGTGATTCTTTCCTGGGGTACTTTCCTATCAGAAAAACTAAAGGGGACAAAAGAGCTCTGGTCATTTCAGCTGAAGGTTTGTTGGTGTTTGCTTAATGTTATGCTCTAAAGTCTTCTCCTAAAGCCACTCTCCTGGGAGCCTCTGTCAAGCCTCATGCCTGTGCCTCTATCTATCTACCTGTCTGTCCATCTATCGACTTTTAAATGCGTCTAAAATTTCTTTACAATGTACATATTTAAAAATATTCATTTATGAAGCAGGTCATCCTAAGGCCACTGAAGCCAAGAGAAGCAGCTGCGAATGCCAGTCACATCAAAGCAGTGTTGATTTGATCCCACGGGGACTTGTTCAATGTAAGAGTGGTCTCTAACAGAGGGAGGAGGCCCAAGGAGCCCTGAGTTCAAGGATTCATACTGTTCAGTGGGAATAATTCCACTGACCCAGATGGTGGGTTATTAAATGCTGAGAAGAGCAGGTTTGAGGATGATGCAGGTTAAACACACCACCTGGATGCAAGCATGAATGAAAGGACATTAGGGATTTGCTTGTAGAGACAGTGTTACGCACATACTGAAAAAGAGCCAGGAGTAATTCAGTAGCTTATGGCATTGTTTGCCTTTGGGATATGGATTTAAATCCATTCCTCTGAGCTACTCTTAAAATTCAGAGATGGCTGGAAGTCGCAAACACTTCAATCTGTTTGCATGGATTTTTAATTCTGGGGAGCTGAGCACTGTAACCATTCGAGAAGCCAGGTCTGGCCACCTCTGAAGCCAGTCAGTGAAAGCCATGCGCACCAGCTGTGTCCACCCTCTCCAACAAACATGGGTTAAAATGCATTCAGCATTAAAAGACCATCTAAGCACTGCTCTGCTCTCTGATTCATTATGCTGTGAACTGTTTGCTCCCGTACAGCATTAAGCACACAAGCCTGTTGGCAAGAAGCAAAGACCACCAGTTTTTCTGCATAATAATAAGGTGATCCTGAAAGCAGTTCTGCACTTGTCAATGGGTATCTGTTTCTGTGCACATACTTAGGGCACAGAATCACTCTGACACTGCATCCCACTTTGCTAGCAAAGCACAGCAATTTCAGTCCCTAAAGGTCTCCTTCCAAAGTGCTTTAAAGTTTTCTGCCTGTCCAATTTATGTAGGCACAGTGATTTTGTGGTGAGTGAGATGGATATGAATAGATGCCACATTTTGCAATTTCTCAGCTGTTAAAACACCTCCCCACCATTTTAAAGGGTACTAGATAGGGAACGGAAGACAGGAGTTCTCTCGAATAGCTTACACCAACACTAAGGAAAAGTCAGAGTCAAAGCTGTACCCTTTTTGGAGTAAGACTGGTGATTATGACGATGGTTATTATTATTATTATTATTATTATTATTACAATTACAATCAGGTCTTAGCTTGTCACCACAGCTTCTTCAGCTTTCTTGGATAACTGTCTTTTTGTTTGTTTATTTGTTTTTTACAAAACGCTCCTGAAAGAGAATTATGGGTGACTGCCAAAATTTTAGTAAGGGACCGAATCAAAGATCCACCCTAAGGTCTCATCCCATCGTTTCACCGTCTCCAACATTAGACTGTAAAAGATCCCCTGGGAAGAATATCAGAGCAGGGCGAGCAAATAGCAATACTTCCTTGACACACTCTCCCAGGCTGCACTAAGCCACGGCTCCTTAAGGCAAAAATGGCCTTTTTGTAGTTAATAATTCTGACGGATTTTCTTCCACCATGCTGTTTGACACTTTGGGAATCACTAACATTCACATTCCATTCCCATTTCCACTATTGCTCTGAAAGAAGGACTGTGTATTTGCACCTTTTCAGCTGCACAGTCTTCAGAGCCGATGCAGCTTTTTCTTTATATATGTAGAAAGAAGGTAGTGATTTTCAGTGGGAAATAACAAAAGTTTTCTTTCCTCTACCCAGGCCAGCCTTCTAACACTATCCAAGCAGCCTCAGGGCATGTGAAACACATTCTGATCACCACAGTAGGAAAAGAACAATTTGGCAGGCTGCAACACAGCCCTCTCATTATATCAGGCATTTTGAGCTGAAACCTGGGGCTCAGAGGAGGCTCAGAGAAGTCCTCAGCTGTGTATGTGGCCACTTCAGTCAAGATAGTGCACTCTCTAAACTATGTAGCCCAGAGGCGATCTGCATCAGGTGCTGGAGATGGCCATGCTCTCTCCCTCCTGAGAGTATTTTGCCTTCGGGAGCTGAAAGACTTTCGCACCAAGGCCTCATGTCATCCGAGCACGGTCAGAAACACTGTGACATCGTGTGGATATAGAGACCCTGCTCAGGTCTTCAAGCAAACTGGGTGCTTTGCCTTGGAGGCTAAGACCTTAGCTGCTTCCAGATGCATTGTAACAGTTGAAGACCCAGATCGAATGGGTTTTTGACAGAGCCAGCACAGGCATTTGATTCACAGGCTGGGG
This sequence comes from Charadrius vociferus, assembly GCF_000708025.1. Classification (NCBI taxonomy): domain Eukaryota; kingdom Metazoa; phylum Chordata; class Aves; order Charadriiformes; family Charadriidae; genus Charadrius; species Charadrius vociferus. Next base: position 3,213,157 of record NW_009647731.1, on the reverse strand, counting down.
AAACTGCCGGCAGAGAAAGAGAACTTGTCTGGGAGGGCTGGAGAACCAGTGGTATACAGGAGCAGTGTGGGAATGGGTTTCATTGCTGGGAAGCTGTCTTCACACCTGAGCACTCCCTACAGAAAGTCAGGTTGATCATTGACTGTGTTAGATATACAACACACCCCAACACAGGAACCAACAAGATCCTTTAATGAAACACAGTCAGATGTACATCTCAAAAACATATTTTGTAGCTGTTTATTACAGGTTTTCTAGTCTTTAATTTTCCTAACTTTCTAATTTGAGACCTAAAACAAACTACAACATCTTCATACTATCTTAATAGAACACATTTTTGTGTGTCATGCCCATATGATTCTTCTTTCTGGCACCTTGTCCCACAAGGCCAAATCAGTTGAATCCAGGAGAGCACCCACTGCTGCATCATGCTCCTTGAAATAATTTTTCCAGACTAGTTTAGTTATTGTTAAACATGAACCTGCGATTCTGTTCATCTCCCTGTTCAGCAGCAAACCACTTTATGGTGACAAAACACTTGTATAATGTCCCCGAGCTTTGAATTTTTAGTTCTAACATGGGGATGAAGAGGGCCTCTTCCTGCCTTCGTCTGGCGTGTCAGTTTAAACAGTATGCTGTTTGAGATAGGGACTTTCTTTTTCTATGTGTACACATCGGAACTGTACAGTGCCACCAGTTATCCTAAACCATAAATATTATAGCAAGGATTAACAGCTAATACCATTACATACAATTACATATTCCTTCCTAAGAGGAAAAGCACTCCAGAGTGTTTCAAGAAATATGGTACAGCTAAATATGAGGCATTGCTTCTTTCTCAAGAAGATACTGTGAAGAATAGGAGTTTGTTTCGAACTTGAATTTTTCACTGAGATCACATTTTTCTGGTACAATCTGTTTTTAGGAACTGGTAATGGTTTGGAAAGAGAGTCCTGATAAAAGTGGATCTACCCAGTATCTGTTTGTGATCACCACTGGCCAAAGGTTTAGAAGCACACAAGATGTATGAGACCAAGACTTAAATGAAGGCAAGATTCCCGCATCTTATTCTCCCCCATGAGTTTCAGAGGGAACAAACCCGGGAGAAAAAACTAAAAAGAAAGGCATACAACAGTGGACGTGGTGAAAAAAAAGAACAAGAATGGAAAGGAAGAAAGTTCAGGACTGAAACTTGGCTGCTTTGTGGTGTTGTGTTACAGTTGAAGAAGAAGAAATTATATAGTAAAGCAGATGAAGTTTGTGTTTATAGTACTGTACAGAAAGTTAAGCTAATTAGCTCTGTCTGGCATCCCATTAATTTTAAACAGTCACTTCCAGCAATGTGGTTCAAAGTCTAGCAACGAGACAGGGAGAAGCAGGAGATTTTGCAGCTGTATGAACAGAAAAAGCTACTTCCTAATTTCCTGTGAGCTGAGCTGTGACTTGTGCATTGTTCTTCATTCTCTCTTAGGAGCTGAAGTAGCAAAATCTGGCAGCAAAACAGGGCGCCAGCTAGAGAATATAGTGAGTCACGAAATGGAGTGAAGCAAAGCTAAGACTGATAGAGGCTGGTGAAGCAAGGAGCAGTTAGCAAAAAATAAACCCAGCAACAGATCAGATCAGCTTAAATCAGGTCCTGTTATCCAGCAAGACTTAAAACAAGAAGCTATGATGCAAGGTTACTTTAGGAGGGTAGAAGTGTCTTAGCAGTTGTCTACCCAAAGGAAAGGACAGGTAATCATTGTTGCTGTAGTTAAAATTTAGGAGTTAGTTATTGACAATTTGTTTATCTTCCTTCTTAGAATTTATTTATTTATTTTTTCTTTCTCATAGGAGTGCCATTTGTTTAGTCATTCACACTGTGTATTTGTAAATTACCTGACTATCAAAAAAGCTTAGCATAACTTTCTCAGGCTTCTCAGAGTAGGCTGGTCCAAACCCCTTCTCAAAGTAGGGTCAGCTAAAGCAGGTTGTCCAAGACCATGTCCAGTCAGGTTCTGAAGACCTCCAGGGATGGAGCCTTGTGCCTCTCAGGGCAACCTGTTCCAGTGTTTGACCCTCACAGTGTCCTTGCAGAAGTTACATACATAAACATCTTGCAGTAAAAGAATTAAGACTGCCCGTCACTTGGTTTCTCTAATCAAAACCTACCTTCATGGTCTTAAAATATCCTCTATCAAACATCTTGAAGTGATCTTAATTCACAGTGTAATGATAGAGAAGACAATTTTCTTCTAAAAGTTCTTTATTCCCAGCTGATGTTTCAAATCTTTTTACCTTTAATCTGATCTCTAGTAACTGAGATCAGTGGTCTTTCAAGGAAAGAAGCGGGTAGCTTGCTGCCAAGGCATTGTATCTTCTGCCCACCCACAAATGCTCTGTCTACCCTGCGGCACAGTTCACATAAATGAAAGTTGCTATTTAGAGTATCTCATTATCCATCTTCTCTTTTTGCTTTCCACTTAATTGATTTCATAAAAATTCCTTGGTTCCTTTCTTTCTTTCTTTTGGTTGGACTAATTATCAACAGTACATAATCATAATTATGGCAAATTACTTCATTGTGTATCACTTGGATCCTTTCTTGAAAGTGCTATTTATCATCATAGGATAAAAAAATGTCCATCTGTTTTTACAGGCTGCACTGAGCTACATTAGTATATGTTTGAGGGGGTACAAGTGCTTCATTAAGAAGCCAAGAGCTGGTTAAGCATCCAGTTCTTCAGAGTACAGTCAAGAGCCTGGACTCTACTTTCATATTTATTGCTCCTTGTGCTCAGTGATTTGCTCAGAGATTGATTTTTCAGGATCAGAAGGACCTATTCAGGCTGACCTGAATACAAAAACTATGGTATTTCATTGATATTACTAATTGATAGGTAATTGACCAACACAAAATATGTGCTTAGACCAAACATATCTTCTACAAAGGCATCCTTCACAAGAAGACAGTGAATCTTCATTTTCCTTGTTAGTGTGTTCCTCTAATACTCCATCATACTTGTATTTGTACCTCTTTTTTTCAGTTTCAATTTGTCTGACCTTATTCTTCTTAAGCTTGTGTGCATTGATTTAAAAAGTTGGAATTCTTATCCATTGCTAATGGGTTAGTTCAAGCACTAACTTTGATTTGTAGTACAGTCTTCTCTGCGAGAGTCGTCTCTAAACTGTATTCTGCAGCTTGTCCTCAGGAAAACTGGGGATTTCTTATGGTTTGCTTATTGTTTGCTTCCTGAAAAGCATTGTTCTTCTTCAGCCACAATTAATGGTTACTTTGTGCTGATTTTGCAAACTTGTGGCAAGGAAAAAAAATGACAATACAGACTGAAAGTCTTTATCATTTTGGGTTAATGAGAATGTAGTTACTTTTGTTATAATTAGCTTGATACATTTCTAAAAATGATCTTCGCTGTTGTGTCTTTGTCCCTAAGGTGTTGCCTGTCTCACCTCCAACTTCTTTCTTTACGTTCTGCAGGCTACTGAGGTATAACCAGCAGTTTCTGGAGGGTTTTCACTGAAGCTATAGGCTTTCTTATGGGTTGTCGGTATCATTCAGTGAAGAATGATGCAGAGACATTCAACATAGCAATAACACACCGCTGCAGAGTGTGCAGCACAGTGGTGAGATTGTAGCTTGGTCTGGAAAGCAGCAAAAGTTCATTAGTTCAGGTGAAGGCAGAAACTGTTTCTGTGATATTACTTCTAGTCCTGGAGCTATCTTGCTTCCAGTAGCCTGGATCTCTCTGCTGGGTCATTATATGCACAAGTTTAATGTTTTTCAGCTTTAATCTATACATCCAAGATGACCCACACCGGGGATCTAAGAAAGGCAGAACCACTGTCTGTAAAAAGAAGGTGAAAACCTCTTCCCTAATAACACCATCAGCGATTGTTAATCTCCTCTGTTAACCCATCTTGACTTTGTTGAGGATGTGTTGGCTTCCCTGGTGTAAAGAGTTACCTTAAATAGAAGATACTTAGATCTCTGTGAATCACTGTTAACCACTGACTTGAAAGGCTTAGCTGTCATTTCTCTCTGCTGCTGAAATGAGTTTTCTCACACTGGCTTTAACCGTTTATTCCACCACCTCTCTGAGCAAACCATTTATTCTACTATCTCTCCTCCTGGAGATTAAGCACTTGCAATTCTTCAAAACCACCAAGAAGGAGAGCTTTTTTTGTTGTTTTTTTTTTGGGGGGGGGTTGTAAATGAAGATTTACTGCCTATCTATTATAATATGTTGGTTCTTAAATAACTGTCACCAAGGACTGGAACCCTCATGTAACTCTCTGAGTGTAAGAGGCATGTATGTTCCACTGATCATTCATTGTTGACTTGGGCTTCATTTTCATTCCCTGATTGGGTGACACACTCATTTCCAAATAAGAAAATCAGGGGTATCAAGAAAGGCCATTCAGGCAGGAACTCCTCTCTCTTGCATGTATCATGCTTTTGGCCAGGAAAGGGTGCTGCTGCACAAAACTCTTATCTCAGTGTTTGCAGGAAAATGATGTGGAGTAACCAGGGTAAAGCAGGAGACAGACATCTTGATTTAGCTGAGGTAAAACTACAACAGAGAGGGTTTTACTCATGTTCCTGAGATAATATTGGAAAGAGTTTGGCTCAAGTTTTTTTCCAGAGCAAAACATTTTCTTTGTCTCTCGCTTACTTCCCATTCCTGGAATCACCTCATGACAACAAAAGACAGAGACTGACCCAAATCCTATGTTGAATCAAATGACCTGTCCCCTTATCACATGACCCAGGGATTACCCTCCTTCTTTTCATTTTCATTTGTAAAACTGGCAACCTTGAAAGTGTGACTATGTTCGTCAATCAAGCACAGAGCGACAGTTCCTCAGGGTTTTTGCTACAGACCTGGCAGGGGGACGTTTCTAGCAGGTTTTTAGCAGGGGTAACGCTGACTTCACCCTGCAACTGCACATTCTCCAAATGAAGAAAGGTAACCTGACTAAGGAGACAAGGCTGCAGTTGGAGTTTCTCTGAGATGGACTCACACAGACTGCTCTCTTCCTAGTCGCTTTCCACCTTTCTGTCATCTAGCAGTGTGATTTGCATGCCTTCTGCTGATGAAGAGCAACATGGTACTGGTATCATCTCTGCTTCAGTAACAGCTAAGCCACTGTTCCTCCCAACAATTACTTAGATAGAAAAGAAGTGGTAGACTTAGCTGCTGGTGAGGTTTTGTAAGTGCACTGCAAGTCTTCAGTGCAGAAGTGCCAAAAGGCACAAAGTTCCTCTCTTTATGTGTCCTAGCTGGAATCAGGATGTGCCAGAAATCTTGCCCCAAAACGTGGTTCTTGGGATGGTAAACTTCACCACTAACTTCTATGCCAATATTAGACCTGAAAGCAACCTCAGCTAGAAGAAATAAAACAACTTTGATTACTACAATCTCATGCCCAAACTGTTGCTAACATGCCACGTACAAGATGTGCATGTTCCCTCCTGAAAAGTCGATCAGATTCCAAGTTACTGTTTGCAGAAGAGTTTTATTGTAAACTAGCAGCAAAACAATATGCCTAAGGCTAAAATATCCATAACATAGTGGAATAAAGAACTTCAAAAGAAAAGAAAAATGACAGCTTTAACACACTTTTACTGACTGCCTGTAAAGATCTTCAGGTGACTGGGAAGTCAAAAGGAGAAAGCTGTGTTATCCCTTGTCTTTCCATAATATTAGATGAAAGCTGAACATTAGGAATGGATAGTTTTTAAACTCTGGGGCTTTACTCCTTGGGATGGAAAATAGAGCCTAAGGTGCTAAATGTCAAAAACTCTGATCTCATGAAGTAACTGAGCAGCCCAAGACAGGACACGCTTTTTATAGATGGGAAGGTACCTCTCAGAAAAATCAAATCCCGTGACGCAACCTAATACAAATAGTTATTCTTTCGGTACAAATGGCCATACTGTGCTTAGCAAAGATCTCATTTTAAGACTGAAGAGCAAGGTGGGAAGATTATCTGTTCATGAAGTTTGAATGAAAATTCTTCTGTCAGGTGCACTTTCATAGTGAGTGATTAGCATTATTGTGTGAGAGAATGCACTATATTCACCTGCATACATCTTCCTATTTGCAGAAGCAAAATAAGAATCAAATATCCCGACCACATTGCACCTACCATGAGGATCAAAGATGTCGCTTTATTCCTGGGCTGTTGTTTTTATTTTTTTCACCTGCCAGTACTACAAATTATGCTGAAGGATGCTAGCTCATCACCTTTGTGTTTCAAAGCGAAACTTCAGAACCTCTCTAACCACAATGTTGCCTTTCAGAATTAATAGTAAAGATGTATTATTTATACAGCTTTCTGAGTTGAAGAGAGATATGTCATATGTAATTACATCTGTTCTTAAAAGGTCAAGAGGATTGTACCTTTAATAACTAAGATGGCTTTTGTTTCTCCTTTTAACAGAACACTCTGAATGTTGAATAATATCTCTGGCACTGTGTCTGTACTGGTCTGCAAGAGAAGGAACGTTTTCAGGGAAAGATATTGTTTTCTGAAAGCTACAAGTATTACAGCTGTTAGACTTCCATTAAAAAAAAAAAAAAAGGTCATATTTTACAATTTCATTGGGAAAACCCTCTCAAGCGCAAGACAGAGTATCTGGAGACTGGAAAAAATCTGAAACCAAACTCTGTTCTTGCAGACAGCAGAGTGACGTGGTTAATTTCACTTCCAGGGTTGTTAGTCCAGTTCAAGACTCTGCTCCAAGCCAGGCATGTGGACATGGGCTTGCTTTCACTCCTGCTGAGAACCCAAAACACTTGTTACAGAGTTCCTTCTCTTTTAAATGCATTTTGGATCTTTGCAGGTGTTTGGTATCTTATGAAAGTGGAATCTTCCTCTCAGCTTTATATGTTAATTTAAGCTTGTTAAGACTATTCATATAAATGTATGTGTTCAGCTATTATAAATCACTGAGGCCGCATAACAGTTGCGGATTGATTCTGTAACAGCACCACTTTGAAATATAGTACTTTGTCCCATTAGAAAGTTGCTTAGAAGCAGAAATTGTAGCTTCTGGAAACATCTCATTGGGATGGTACAGTTCTGAAGAAAATATTGGATCAAACAACATCATTGGCTAAATTACACACAGCTCTACTAAGCCAGAGTTTTCTTAAAGCTGAAACAGAAGGTTGGACTAGATGACCTTCTGAGGTACCTTCCAACTTGAATTTTCCTATAATGGGATGATCCCTATGATCCTATGAAGTCTGTGCATAGTTTTGCTTCAGGTCTCTGTCTGCTTTCAGGAGAAGGACTTTTTCAACTATCATTAACACCACCTACAAGGTATATCCTTACAGACATTTAAAGCCAACTCTGAAGAGCCTTCTCAGCAGCCCCACAGACAGGAATATCACTTTTCAGCGTCTTTCTCCTTCAAAATCCCTGGTATCCCAGGGATTTTTGTTCCTCACCCACATGCACAGCCCTTCACCTAAGCAGAGACACAAGGTGTGGGTCATGGGCAAGAAGGGCAAGATGCAAAAGCAGGAGACTGGCTTCCTGTGCTCAGGATCTACATGTACAGGTAAGATCTAGTCACATATTGCGGAGGGTTGGGTCATAGGACTGCTCCACTTCAGACCTAACTGTCGACCAAAGCAAGGATCTGCTCAGATTGCTGTCAGGAGTTGAACTGAGAGTTTCTTAACATGGACAGTCAATAAATACTAACCCTCAAAGGGACCACAACATCAACTATCCCTTCATCGCAGCTCGTACACAACCTTGTATAATTGCCAGGCTTCTTCCTCAATCCACCTTTTGATATGAAAATAAATAATGCCTTTCCGAGTCTAATCACTGAAGCACCTTTATGTGCCCAGGAAACCCTTGTTGTTCTTGGGGGACTTTCAGTTCCCTCTGCTCTGTACCAGCTGGATTAGTCACCACTCTTCTACTTCTTGCTTTCTCACAGCACATTTTATTCCCCAGCAAAGCTTACAGAAGCTGCGTTTGCATTTAAGGCTGTGATAGAGCACACGCACTCTGTCAGCAGGGTTCATTTAAGCAGGCATTCATAACAAGCAGAACAAGTATGATCTTCTCATCGTAGTGATTCTTGTCTGGTGGTGGCAGTGGCAACACTAGAGCAAGCAGTGAGATGCAGTTGCCTTTTATGCACCAGGAATCTCTAAGGCTTCAGAGAGCTGAGGCTGGACAAGGTGTCTCTCCCCTCCTTCAACACACTAACCTTCTACTCCCCAGCTGACATGATCTCTCTGGGGAGCCATGACTGGAAAGCCCTTAACTGGCTTTGCTCCTTGGTGGAGACCCTTGAGCAGTATTTAGGTTTCCTTTGAAGTCAGTGAAGAGTTTATTGTTTAAATGGCTCAGTCCTTTGTGCCCTTCATAGCAAAGGGACTATCATCACTCAGGACAGGATCTGGTCCAGGATTAAACTCTAAGTTGCTCAGAGTATATCTTTACGGGCCAAGAGGAGGAGGTGGAGGCAGAGGACCCTGAGCTAGCTCCTCCAAGCTGGGGTGCTTTTCCAGTTCAGCAGAGCCCCAAACAGAGAAAGCTGTCTTGGGATCCTGGGTGGCGCTTGGCCTGATGATATAAATATTGATGTCTGAATGCACTCAGTCACACTCTGATGCAGCCACTCTGCTTTTTTGTCACAGCCAACTAACACATCTCCACCCAGCACACCCCTGTGCAGAGCAGTAAATGCCCTCTGATCGGGCTAATGTTCAAACAGAAAGTAACACTCAAACATGCCTAAGGCTTCCTGATCCCTGAAGGGAAAGATCCTGCAGACCATCTCAGCTTCATTACTGAGGCTACGTCCAGCCCGTCTCAGTAGCCCTGAGTTCAGTCTGGGCAGAACAGATATTTGCGTCTGCTGCAAAAGCTGCACCAGTAGCAGGTATTTCTGTAGAATAAACAAATCCTTCCTTCACATCAGCAGCAGGACCACTAACCTTTCTGTACTGTCTGCTTGCTCCTTCCGCAAAGCAGGCACTGCCTCCTTCTGCATTCCTGACCTTTCCTCAATGTCTCTCTATTTGTTGCTTCTGTCCTTTTTAAAAAGCCTCTTATTGATGTTTTCAAACTGATGGGGGAACATAAACAAGTAATAAAGAAAGGTTAACAATACTGAATCGATACTACAGAGAGAGGCGTCGGGGAGATGGAATTGAGGAGGTTGACTGTGAAGGAAAGCAAAAGGCCAAATTTAATCACAGTGCTATTGGTAATTAAATTACATTTTGGGTTGGTGTTTTGGTTTTTGGTTTTGTTTGTTGTTTGTTTTTTTTCAAGAAGAACTAATGAAAACACAGACTCATATTAGGGTTTTAGAAAAAGCAAAACACCTGAATAGAAACTCTGAGCAAGGGCTTTTTCATATCCTTGTTAAGACTAGAATGAGCTATTTCAGATTGTTGGGGTCTTTTTCTGACTGCAAAGGAAAGGAAAATGCACGTGATCTTGAACCAGGGGAGTTCTGATGGTATGGGCTTAGGGCTGCTGCCAGGCACAGAAACGTGTAAAATATGTCTGCTCCTGGGAAAGTTGTTGGTAGCCCTTGTCTGTTTCTACATCTTCCAAATATTGGGCAAAGAGAGGGTAGATCCCACTTCTAGACCAGATAGCTCCCTTTGAAGTGTTTCAGCGTATCACTGTGAATTGCCTAATGACACCATACAGTGTCTAGTTTTGGGTCCCAATTCACTGTGTGTTGCAATGACACATGTTCCTTCAACTGGTTCCCTTTATTGGCAGAACTTTTCATTATGTTATTAGTTTTGTCTGGAATCAGTTCTCCAAATCTGCGAGGGCACATCTTGCAGCCATGGTATTGGTGGTGCTCATAATTACTCGTTTTTTTCTTTTTCTAGCAATTGCAAAATGGAGGAGAGCAGAGTCCTTCTTTTTCCAGAGGATCGGTGGTAAAGAATCATCCTTGATATGGCCAGAGTTTGCCTCTATTGAGTCTTAGACCGAAGATGTTGGGAATTTGGCTATGGAAGTTAATGGGAGCAGGATTATGCAATTTACAGCCTCAGATATAGCCCATCATCAGAAGGACACAGACACTGTGATGTGCAACCATGGAGTCCCATAGCGGTCATTATTCTTGCAGTGTAACAATCATGTTCATCAGTATATGTGTGCGCAAACAGACACACCATACCCTGAATGGGAATGAGTCAATAGTGGGATACGCCCTTCAGGAAAGCCTCAGACCTTCTTGTTTCTTAACGCATTATATCCTAGATTTATTCATCTCCTAGGCACAGGATAGTGACTATTTTCTTCTTTCTCAGGCTTATTGCAGAATGATGGTTTTTGAGGAAAGCTTCCTGAGATGCAAGAGGCGAAGGTATGCGTTTATAAAAGTTGTTCTTTGGTGGCATTGTGTTGCAATTTAAATTTACAAGCCCGCTGCCCTGAAAATAGGTTGGGTGGCTATGGCCATTTTGAACCTGAAGGAAAAAAAAAAACAACAAAACCTCAGTAAAGTCTCTCCCTTGGCCAGCCTTTGAGCCAATTGAGCCAATTGGCCATTATTTGTTGGAACTGGTCTTTCCCCCTAACTTGTAATTCTGGCTGTGGTTGTGATACAGACAGGGCATGGGATTCACAGCCAACTCATTATTTCAGACAGGCGCACTTCTTGCCTTGCATTTCGCATCTAGAAGGGCAACACAACACACATGACTAGGTCAGCTGGTAGCGGTAAGATTGCCACATCTGCTCATGAGTCTCCAGAGCATCTCCCTGTACAAGATACCAACTAGAAAACACCGGATCATGGTTTGTTTGGGAGTGGGGCTGTTGTTTTGCAGGGCTCAGTGTTTTTTATTTTCTCCTTGCTAATGAGCCTGTGCGATGGTTTCCTCAGAAAGGCATTCAAAGGCTCAGATGCTAATGAGCAGGTCTCTCTCATTATGGCAGGCAAAGCCGCATAATGGGAGCAAGAAAAAGAATTAGCATAAACGAGGGAAGGATACTGGGGATGGGAGGGTGAGGAGTGACTGTGTTTGTCAAAACTGGCATCACGGCCATCGCGAAGCAGCTTTGAATGAGAGGTTGCCAAGTTTAGTTTGTGCACTGCCTGCAGTCTCCAGATTTCAGATGAAAGGTGCCAAACGTGAAAAGAATGAGAGATCCATAAACCAGTCCCTGTTAGGCTCTATAATAGGAAAATGCTACTTTCTTGCCCTCCACCAGCTGCCATTCACTTGCCTTCCCCCTCGTCTTCTTCAGCTCTCCCTCCTTCCACAGGAATTGATGAGATGGTTTCTCTGCTCAGTAGCAGCACCAGCCTCCATGTGCAAAGCAAGACCATTCAATTGGTTTCCTTCCCTCGACTTTGGGCAAGCATGGCAGCTGGCTGTGGCAACAAGGCTGTCACACAGGCTTTTTCAGTACTCCCACTGCCTTCACAGCCTGGCCATGTAATTAACTGGGCACGAGCAGCAGGGAGATGGGGGGGGGCACGAGGGGGCTACAAACACTAGACTTACAATGGAGCAGTCTGGAGAGCTGTCTGATTTGTAGCCAGTTTTCCTTTCCCTTAAGTTTTTTCCTCCACCAAAAATCATTTGTGGCAAGGCCCCAACTGCTATATTGTGCATTGTACCAATGGTCTATAGGAGATGGTGGGTTGGCAAGGATGTGCTCGCAGATCTAGCTGGGAGTGACTAAAGTGCTCTATAATCCAACAAAATGCACCTGATCTACTGATCTACTGATCTACTGATCTACTGATAATATCCTGTACTTGACACAAATGCTTTAGGGAAGCCTAGAAAGGATCCCTAGAGCTGCTGCTTTTACTAAAACAAAGGGAAGTGGCCACAGGTTTCAGCTTGGGCAGTTCGAGCGGGATAGCAGGCAAAATTTCTTCACAAGGAGGTTGCTGCAGCACAGGATTGCCAGAGATGGTGGATCTCTGTCCTTGGCAACTTTCTAGACTTGGCTACATGAAGCCACAGCTGGCCTGCTCTAGTGTTGGTGAAAGTCCAGCTTTCAGTGGGAGGTTGGACTGCAGACCTCCACAGGCCCCTTCGAACCAGCATTTCTGTGATTATTTTGATGGAAAATGCTGCCGCAGGAAGCACTGAAAATATCTCTGACTTGATTTTTTTCTGAAAATGGCTGCAAAGAGAGTCTAACAAAATGTGCCAAGCTGAGAAGCTCTTAAAACAAGTGGCAACTTTGTGGTGTCCACCACTTAGCACAGAAAGACAAGGCCTGTTGCTGGAGGAGATACCACAACCCTGTAAGTCAAGAGGGGTACAGAGAGAGTCCAGCTTGACATATGTGGGCTTTTATATTCCTTGACAGGTGATTTGCACAAGCAACAAGACTGACTCTTCGAAAATACCAACTGCTTGCTCTGTTTGATAGTAGCTTGGTGTAATCAAAGAACACACTGGCCCAGGGACTGGTACAGACTCCCAGCTAGTGACAAACCTCCCAGCTCTCCCTCTGTCCCTTTTCAGCTTAGCAATAAAAGAGCTGGTTTTCTTTATTAAAAATATGAATAAAGCTTAGATCTTGGGTTTCCTCAGTTTGAATTAAAAAACGGAGGCTGTCAAGCCTCCAGTTTTGAAACCTGAGGAAATTGCCACATCCAGTTATTAGCGGCTTATAACAGGTAATGGCGTTAGGACTTGAGAGAGCTAAAGACTAGCATGTGTTTGCACCACCAGCACATCCAAGGATCAACGTGCCCCTGCTGCTCTAAGGGTGTCCCAAGTTAGACTTTCCTAATAGTGCCATGAGCTGCATGTGATACTAGTCTTCCAAAAACAACCCTATGTTGTTTCCCATCTAGGTGAATTACCCAAAGGTTGATAGGACACACACAGGCAGGTTCAGACTGAGCATGTTCCCCTAACAGTTTGTCTCAGCTAGAATCAAGAACAAAGAAAAGCTGTCATTTTTTTTTAAACTTTTACACAATATCTTCCTGAGTTCTCCATTGAACAGAGAGCTTGATCTGCTTTCTACCATGGAAAAATCAATGCAGCACGCATGCACAGATCACAAAGAAAATGACACTGCTGTGTTTGACACTTCTTTATGGCAGAGACACTCGGCTCCTCCACTGAATGTGAACTGAAGTTCCTTCTGCTCTGCAGAATTTGTGCTGGGGAAAGGCAGAGGGGGGGCAGACTGATATTTGATCTACTTCGAAAAGAAAAAAGTTCCCTTTCCAAATTTGGCAGCATCCTTCCCGAACTCTTGCCTCTAATATAGGGCAGATTTATGCAATTCCTTTAAATATTTACCACGATAACCCATGCCAAAAAGATGCATTATTACTTTTTAACAAACATTAAAGTTTAAAATCAGAATAAAAGCCTTGCCACATACCAGAAGAAATTGTCCTTCAGACAAACAGGATATGCACCACATCATGTGTCTACAAACACAAAGAAACTCTTAAAATTCCATTATTTTTCAAAAAAAGTAAATGAAAAATTAAAAATGCACTTTCTGTGGCATTAGCTTTAATTTCGTCAGTGCTAGGGATTTTTGGGGGAAAATGTTTGTTCATAGTATTGGGTCTGGACATAAAATCAAACTAGAGCTCAGAATAATTGCCAGTGCAAAGATTCTCCCTGTGATTCTTTCCCCATACTCTGCTTGCTGGAGTTGCTCAGCTCTTGCAGTAGCAAGGAATATTTAATATTCTTGCCTATTAGCTACCCACCTTACAAAGGTGTGTGGGCGTAGCTATTTTTTGTCTCCACCCTGACCTTACTAACCAGTACCATTCAGTCATCATGGCAAGGTGGGAATTTAACTTAATACTGTGGTCGCTTCATGAATCTTGGTAATGGCTGGATCTGATATTTTGGGTTAACCTTAGGACTGGAACAGAGAGCAGCAACTCAGTTAGCATTGGGCAAGTAGCATTAGACATAACACTGAATCATTAGTTCTTTGTCTCAGGCAATCCCAACACGCTTTATACACCACAGGCAATGGACAGTTGTTGTATCACAGAAATTTCATTGTCATTTGGGTCAGAAGGTAGCTGTGTATCTGCAAACAGTAACTGAAAACAATTAGGAGAAAACAGAAAGATTAGCTTGCTTCTCTTCAAGACCAGTGGTTCTCAAGGTGCGCAAAGCACTACAGGGAGAAGTATCCTTTGCCAAAGGATGCTGTGGGCGCAGACAGAGGTAAAGGGGAGACTGGTGAGGTATCTGGAAAAGAGATCCTTTCCAGGTAACAGGTTACACAAACCCCATCAGACTGAGAAAGTCCCAATCTAATAACAGTTGGAGGCACGCAGAGCACTAGGAAGGATGTACCTGGCAGACTTGCCTTGTTATCTTCTGTAAGCCTCTGATTAGGGCCACTGCTGGAGAGGAGGGTCCTGGGCTAGGTGGTCCCTTATTTTGGTCCTGGATGACCATTCCTGCCTTCCAATGACACACGTGCTTCCCAGGGTGAGAATCAGTGGACTGTACTATATGCCTTCTTCCCAAATAATCCATATCACAGGAACATTCCCCAGCTTCCCCACATCCTCCAGTCTTGAAAGGTCTGTCATCCATGTGAGACGTGTTCCTTCCACTCTGTGGCAGAAGAAGAGAGGGAAACAAAAGAACTCAAAAGTAGCTTAAGACACCACCTCTCAACAAAGACTCATTCTCCCCTTTTCAACAGCAACTTTTAAACAAACTTGAGCTGTCATTTCTAAACTTGGGGGAGAGGGGTATATATTCTTCTAGGGGCTGATAATGTTTGCAGATTTCAGAATAAATTGATCTGCAGGGTTTCACTGCATTTGAAATTGCACTTTTCCTGCCATTGCTGAACAAAGTATTCCTCGGAGAAATGTCACCCAACTTTAGTAGAGATCATAACTCACAGGAGAGACCTATACAGTAATTTCCATTGGGATCAATATTGCCCTGAGCAGTCGCCTGCTGTTGACGTAACATTGCCAAATGTCTCTTCGGTGCTTTATAAATGGCAAGACATGTAGCTACTTATCAAAACAAGAAAAGTGATTCAGAAGTGGATTCTGTTCATGGAGAATTAAGAGGAAAAGCAATCATGTGAGCCTTTATTTGGCAATATGAATTAAGCAGCCTATGTCTTGGCAATATCACTGACTGGAGCTATGGCAGCAGCTGACAATTAGGATGTTTACTTTCTACACGTCACTGGCCTAGGGCCAGCTTGATTGCCTTCTTCAGTTCACACCACCAAAGTGTTTTGCTCTTCACATTAAAAATTGAAGCCTACATTTTCCCCAGCATTAAAAAAATAAAATCCAAGGAGGTGCACTCGAGTCCCCAGAGGCAGCGTAATTCTACTCTAGTTTAAGATTTGCTAATGCACTGAGGTCATTAATGTTTCATGGTGGTTCCATTTCTGCATGCGCACGAAGCCTTTACACCACCCTGGCTTTAATGAACTCCTCCTGTTTCCCAGGGGGCCTTTGGAAGCAGAGATGGTTTCCCCTAATGAAACGGTCCAGGCTTTTTGTTTTGAAGTTGTTTACATAGTTAATAGCCCCTTAAGGGGAAACAGCAGAATAGAAGCCCATATGTAGAGAGTTGCTCCACAGATAGAGTACGCAAGTCACTTGGAGAAATAAATCATTGAGTTGTGAAGGGTCAGGGTATGTTTTTTGGGGTTTGATTTTTTTTTCCCAGCTAAATGTTCATCTCTACAAAGATAAGCAAAGATCTGCCCAGAGGGATGGGGAGTGTGAGAGAGGAGACCAAGAGGGATACATCCATCCTACAGACCATTTGTTCCTTTTTATAAGAGAAATTTCTGCTAAAAACAGACCATTTCTCTTTGCTCCAAATTCTTAACTGAACATAATTTAGAACAATAATCCTGGTTTAGATATTCTGGGGGAGCACTAATTCCAGTGTGCATGGTCAGAACACCCCTCCCAATCTCTTCTCTTTCTGGGAGAAAATCTCACCATCTCAGCCGCTCTATTGTCATTAAGTCCTGTTACTTCAAATGCAGGTGTCAGCAAATCAAAATGAAAGAGAAGCATTTGTCCCCTCTGTCCACCTTTTATCTGAATCTAACTCATCAAGCTCATTGCCATGATGAATTCAGAAGAAGGAGTTCAAATAGTGAAGGAAGGTGTGTAACATCGTATAACTGCGGTTTCTGATAGTTACCATGGTGGTTGTTAAATCCAGAAAATAAATGAGCGGTCTATTATTTCTGAGACTGAAGCTCGATAAAAGCAAACCAAAACAACACCACACACAGACAAAAACCCCAAAGAGGCATTCAAAGTGTCATTTGTGTAACTCACCTGACACAGCCCTGAAATTATAATTGCACAATGAAATATGCCTAGAGCAAAATGATCCAAATTGCCAGTGTCACAAGGCTGAGAGTAAAATGTCTCAGAAAACAGTAGGCTTCTGATGAACAGCTGAATGTTTGCATTTTTAAAAGAGAAGCAGTAGAGGGGAAGAGGAGTGGGACCAAGCTGCATACACAGAGAACAGTGTCTCATCACAGCAAAAGAGGAAATGGGCTGGCAGGAATGAAGACGTTGGGACACATTGCCTCAAAAGTAGAGAGGAGGTGGGTTGTTTTTCAAGATAGCTAAGCTCTCACTTACCAGGTCAATATATTTTAATCTGTCCTGTGTAGGCTTTCCCTGGAGCTACACGGGTTCATTTGAAAGTCCCAGCTGATGTGGCACAGATTTTCTGAATATCTCAGACAACTAAAGGCCAAAAGACCAAGAGGTCTTTGACAGGGGACTCAGAGGTCCCCTGCAGGGAACTGCAAGTAGATTTTAACAAATTCTCATCTTTATTCAAAATATGATTTTTTGACAATGCAGAGTGGGAAAAAAGTAGAGCCAGAATAGACAGACAAGATGCTTCTTGCTCCAGCCCATTCATCCACAGGAGGCTAGGGGTTCCTCACAAGCACTGCATGAGCCCTAGCACATCAATCATTGGCAATGAGGCTCTGCTTTCTGATCCGGAGTTCTCTTTTCTGCTTGTCATGCAATCAGCTTGTGCAGGCAGTTTCAAATGGTGTGTACACCTTGCTTGGCTTAACTGGGAATGAACTGGAACAACTGCAGATCTCTTGGATTCAGCCAGTGCTTCCCAGATGGTTGGCTGGGCAGGTGGATGTGGCACGGGCTGCTGAGCCATGCTGTTCTATCTCTTTTTACTTGTTAGTTTTGACCCAAACTAGCAGAAAGGGGTAATTCTACATGACACAGAGCGGTCTGGATGGCATTTTCTAAACTTTGACATCACTTTCTGTCTGGTTGACAATGAATTGTGCCAAAAGAATGGAGAAGAACTTCTGTTTCATGACTCTCAGCTCAAGCTGCCACATCACGCCTTAAGTTTGCCCCACCCTCTCTTAAACAAAATGCATAGTGCTTTGATCCTAGGGTAAGAAATATGATGCTATTTTGTCTTCTGTGGAGGCTTCAATGCATTTAGGTGAATCAATGCCCATCACTTCAGTTTTAGAGCCAGTGCCGCCACTGTACCAGGTTATCCACAGCAGAATCCTGCAACTCAGAGCACAGATGGATATTCCCTACTGTGGTATCTATTTTCCTTGCTGTGTGGTTTTTGCAGCTGCTTTCATCTGTAGAGTATATGATCCTGTCCTAAACAAATCAGGGATATCAGCTCCCCATTTAAGACATTCCTGAGTACACTGAGAAGGTGGACCTCCACCTTTCTCATGCCAACACTGTGGGCCACTGCTATTCACCCATGTGAGGGTGACATAAATCAGCATAGACCTACTGAGAGTAATCGTGATTGACTGGTGTCAGAGCAGCTGCGTTTATGTGCAGCACCTTGCACTAAAACTTTGCACATCCACTCTTTCTATACGGCCTATGCATTTCCCATTGGATCATCGTAAATTTTTTTCAGCTAGCAGGGAGTTCAGCTAAAGCTGGCTTAGCCAAAAATCCATCAGATCCATGAACACAACTTCATGGAGTCTATGAATTCACCAACAACACTACATGTTCATCAAGACAGTTATTATAAAAGCCCATGCAGAGGTCATCTTTCTGTAACACCTCCATTGCAAATGAGAAGATAGAAGAGAATGGAAGGGGAGGAAAGGGAAAGCGAAAATATGAATGCAAATAATATTTTTAATAATACCTATTTATCTCTCAATTTTTTAATTTTCCAGAGTTCTAAACAGCACACAAGTAAATGAACTCAGGATTTTTTCGTGAGGTTTTTTTTGTAAGATTTTTTTCTCACAAAAAAAGAAATATCCCAGATTGTGATTATTGAATTGAAAGGAGTATTGTGCACAGGTACTATCTAATTAGCACTAATTGAACAATAGGAAGGACTGCTACATTTTAATCAGAAACCAAGACTTTACAGCAGAAAACTTTTAATTATGGGGAAAACTCTTAAGTTGTGGCTTGCAGGTTACACCCGCACACATTAGGTAACTAAAGAGCACAGTCTGTTCTGTCAAGTAATGATCCATATTTCTTTCTCTGCTTGGGGAAGGAAAAAAGAAATCAACTTTTAAAGTATGCAATGAGCATTTACTGAAGGGAAAAGGAGGAATAAGTCTTCCATTCACATACCAGATGTTCCCATTAAACAACCGTTTTCAAGAAAGCTCAGCTCATGTGGAAAAGGAAAGCTCCAGAGTTCAGAAGGAGGAAACAGAAAAAAGTTAACTGGCAAAATAAGAACAGCTGCTGAAGAGATCTCTCCCGGTTTTGGCCTAGTACACGTCAATCCAGCACTGCAAGGGGTCAGGGCTACGGCTGGCATAAATCAGTGCAGTTCTCTGAAAGTCGGCATGAGTGACTGGTGTCAGAGCAGTGCGCTGATTTACACCACCCTCCCAGTCCTGTAGCTTCAGGAGCTGATGGACTGTGACCTTCTTCTTTAATACCTCAGGGAGCTGCTACCACCAGCACGTTTTCTGGTAGCAGAAGTGGCACGACTGAGATTTTTCAGTATTTTCTTACATGGCGTTTAGAAACCTCCTTAGGCTTTTGCACAGGTCTTGGAAATTAAGAGATTTAAGAGCTCAAAACAAAGCAGATGCCTCTCTAAATTCCTCATAGTCTTTGTCTTGTTAAAAATAAAACTCACTAGCATATGTATAGTGTGTACAGATATTGATACTGAAGGCATAGGTAGGACAGCTGGATTAACTTCAGCCTCATTTATTTTTGGGCGCAGGCCGAATAACCCTTCATTTCATTTGCAGCAGCAGCCTGGCTCAAAAGAGTTTGCTCCTGTGCTATTTGCCTTCACTAATTGGTCATCTGCTTGGTTGAGCCCTGCTGCTCAACCAGCTAGAGAGCAAACCACACTTCCTCAGCTACCTTTTGCCCAGCATTGCTTCACAATTTAGGGAGAACGAAGGGTATTCAAATCACAGAAAATGTGATTTCCCGTTGGACCTCTCACAGTCTGCTTCTTGCAATGGGTAAGTAAAGGGCTACGTGGGCTGAGTTTAAAACTCAGCCTTCTTTTCTGGACTTTACAGCAGCAGGAGAGAGCAAAATTTGCAAATATTATGGTTTGGGGGAGGCAAATGCAAAAACAGCATTTGCTAAATTGCCAAGGACAAGAAAGACATATATTAAGGCCCTTTATATTTTCTAAAAATACCTTCTTACCATCACCACACTAAACTGGATTCATTTAATCTGAAATTACAATGACCATGTCACTATTTTTTTCCTGGGGCAATTTGGCATTATTTTGTCCAGATTTCCCAAACTTCAGTGGGGATTTTAATTACAGTTCTCCTCTCCCAAGCTCCCCTCAGTTCAAGTTATCGCCACATGCACTTGGCAAGTCCGAGCTCAGCCCTGCTCAAATTGCAGCGCCCCTTTTTGCCATCAAAGGCGTGTTGTTGCAGAATGATGTACGGTGTGGATCACCTAACGCTGTCCTTGTTATGGAGCAAAACAAGGATTGGTGGGTGCCCAATCACCTGCACAGGCAGAAAAATGCATTTGTGGGTCACTAAAGGAGACGTTGGCTGAAGAGGGCTCTGTGTGTTTTTATAAAATATACCAGTTCTGCAGTGAAATGCCTGCTGATAGCCCTAGGTCTGAACTGTTACCAAAACAAATAGTTGTACAATAGAATTTGATATCATTAGATGATATTATTGCATTGCTGTTGTTGTTGCTGTTCTTTGATACTACATACTGTTTGGTAGCCCTGGATCCAGAAATGCATGCCAAAATTAGTGAAAAATTTATCTCTACTTAAGAGTCAGAGATTGTGTCGTTAAACCAAATTCGCACTTCATAGGTTGTGAGGAGTAAGAGGACTTTTCTTCCCTGAGCTCCACCTTGCTGAAGGTGACAACATCTTTTTGGCAGCCCTGAGGTGCCTCCTTGGTCCTGGGGTATTTGCAGAGACACTAACACCTGCCTCACCCCTTGCACCGGCGTTGGCACCTGCGACACAGGTATGAGAGAGAACCTCAGGACTTGTCTCCTGTTTGTCACATGTTCGAGGCCCCTTACCATGAACTGGCTCTTTTAATGCATCTTAAAGAAGATCAGGAAAAAAAATTCAGCCTTTGCGTGTCAAAAGTAAAATCGGTGAAGACCCGTTTCATCAACAGCTACTAGGAAATTCAGGACACCTGCAAGCCCTTCTTTCTTTCCCTTCACAGTGAGTTTGGGGTTGATGCCTCCAAATTTATGCCCCGGTGCAGCAGTGCCAGGGACAGCCCTTTCTCCCTTGTGGTGGGTAGTGAGGAGGCAGGGGTGACAGCTGAGACTGCCCAGAGCAAGGCTGCGCCATACCCTGCGTGCCGGCCAACTCAGCCTGTCTGCCACAGGGCTGCCGCGCTCGTGCCACTGACCCGGATCCCTGTGCAGCTTAAAAACAGCTCTATGTATTTCCACCACACAGATGACTTGGGAGTAGAACCTCCAGACATCTCCGCCTCAAGCCAGCGCACAGTGCATCCTGCAAAGGACATGTCTTGGCTGTGCACATTAGACACACCAAACTCACTTTAAACCACCTTTCCTTGTGCTCCAAGTGTTACTGTGGCACCAAAGACCTCTCCAGCACTTCCAAAATTAAACCAGGCAGGGTGGGCAGGCATCCTGCACTGAGTGCTGCAGCAGACCACTACGGCCATGCTCATTTTAAAGCTGGGCACCCGAGGAAGAGCCAACACCTCAGGAAGCCATGAGGCAGCGTAGCAGAGCGGTATGAACCAAGTGTCACTCTCCCTCTGAACAAGCACCGGGAACCAGAGCAAGAAAACGTCACTTGTTCCCCTGGTACTCATGGGGTAACACAATACTTCAGGAAGATTTTATGGATACATCTCACCTTCTTTTCTCTTGTTCAAGTTGCTCAACAATGGCAATGGAGAGCATACTGCTTCAAAAAAAAATCTGCTAGAGATTTTGCTGTCAAGTAGGTCTCTTAAGCCCCATGGGTAATGTTCTCAAATGACAAAGCTGCTCTCCTTTTTGGCAAAGGTCTTTTATCAAGCGATACAGCGGCACATTTTCAATCATCTCCGTATCACAATGAAGAGACAAACCCTGTTAGCGTTGTTCTCCGAAAATCATAAAATGCACTGGCTTCGTACACCTAGGGACTAGGCTGGGCTTTGAGCTTCCATGAATCTTAGCAGCAGCAGGAGAAGTGTAATTCAATCTTTTTAACTTGGTGATATATATTCATGTCAGTGGCTTTAAGATAAGGAAAAGACTTTAGTTGAAGAATGAAACTTTTGATGAATAACCGAGAGTACGATGAATAATGTACAAATATTTCTTTCCTCTCAGTCAAAATGATTCCAGATCCTTTTTCATTTTAATCCCTGTCGTATTCTTCATTTTTTAAAAAAACTTAAAGAAATGAAAGGGGAAGAAAAAAACCTCTATATTTTTAAAGGGCATTGGAGTTCTAAAAGAAGAGCTTCTAAAAGAAGCCTTCCTGATTGCACTCAAAGATATTTTTGTGGTTTCTTTCTAACTGCTAGAAAACAGAAGATTATTTGGTTACAGGCAGTAATATGGGTACTAATGATGGGTTACCATGCAAAACCTCAGCCTACCTGTTCATGCTCTGCAGAAAATGTGGAATTTATCCAAGAAGAATGTCTCCTTTTACTTGGGAGGTATTTCTCATCAGATAAAAAATGGAGCTGTTTCAAACATTTTCCTGCCTTGCAATTTCATTCTTAATTCTGTCCCTGTTAAAAAATGATGAGAAAAACATATATAATGGTAGCATATTTTCTAAAGAGAGGCAACAAAAGCAACAAGTGTCAACATCATTTGTTTGTTTTCCTACAGGATGGGAGGGGGGAACAAGATAAATGGAGTATTAGCCAAGAGTCCTGCCCATTTCTTCAGAGGTTGCATCAAAGCCTGGCTTGCGAAAGATGCTTTCAGCAGAAGGGTGTCACTGAGCTGCAGGCAGATGCAGCAGGTGATGTTTCTTAACCCCCCGTAGGAGGGAGGTTGCATTGCCTGTACCTTTTTGAACTTAAATTTCATGACAGTAACGCAAACATGCAAAAGATGGCCATTCTCTACACCTAGATTTCTCCTCTTCTTTACTTTTGAATCAGCAAGGGTGAATTTCACCTCCCACTGAACGGGCTGCATAGGTAGGAATTTCTGAGCAGGGATATGATGCCATTTGAAAAAGAAGGAAGGCAGAGAAACGGGTGGTGGTGCTGGAGATGAAAGGAAGCCATTAACCAAAAAAAACCCCAAAGCATAATACAGCCATTGGAAATTATCCAATTATCAAAAACCTGACAAACTCAATAGCTGATGCTAGTTCCTACCATGGCACTAACAGCAGGAGTAGCAGAGCCATTTACTGCAGTCGGCATAACAAAGTCCAGAACAATGACTGGTGCGTGCTGTGTAGCAAGTGTTACCAGGTCCACGCAGGGAAAAAACATTTAATTGTAGATCTCAGGGGGACAACCATATTGTCCGTGCTTGACCTAAATCCTACTGCACAGAGCTCAGAGCAAAGTCCAAACTGACCTTCACAAGTTTCCGGAGCAAATCCATTCCTGCCATGCCCAGGTTTCTGTCCCCTCTGATTTAACTGGTTTATGGAGAGCAGGCATATTGTGAGACACATTATATGAAATTGCTGGAAGGAAAAATTAAGACCAAAGAAGGGGCTTGCTGGAGCCAATGAGAGTACAAAAAAGCCCTTACTGAATGGATTTTTTCCTCTATAAATGATCTCTCGTTTGAAGTCGGTCTCTGGAGGGGCAAAAGTCTGTCAGCAAAGTATTTTTCTGAAATTAAGATGCGAGCAACACATTTTAAAATACAACACATGGGAATAAAGCCCTGTTCTTCCAGGCATGCTGAGGATGAAGTGGGTCACTGTATGCTTTGATTCACTGACTTGTGTCTTGTGTAAACACGTAACATATGAGTACAGTAAATGCAGAGATACCGGTCCAGTTGCTGGTGACGGCTGGCCAGGGATCCTGGCAATGGCTAGTTCTTGCCCTACAGTAGAAAGATTTGTCTACTGAATTGCTTGAAACCTAACAGGGGCAGATTACTTTTCAAGGTCAGATTCATACCCATTGAGTACTAAGCTTATTGTCTGCAATAGCACCAAGTACTTCAGATGAACTATGGTGAAGCAACAATTGTCACTTTTCATCTTCATTGACTGGGGTTGCCTTGCTGCTCTGCAGATGTGCTGGCAGGTCCCTAGGCCATCTATTCAGCCACCCACCTCAGAAAAAAAAAAAAAAAAAAAGGCCTTTTGTATAACAAAAATGTGGGAGAAGGGGTGATACTGCTGTTACCCAAGTTAAGGGAGTGATGACAGAGGTATGGAAATCATGAAGCCAGTCTCCTAAGGCATCCTTGTCAATGGGAAGCAGGGAGAAAAAAGATGTTCTTTCAAATAGTATCTTAAATGATGACCCTCTTCTCTGGACCAATTTTGAGAAATATCCTCATATATATGTGTGCATATGTGTATATATGTGTGTGAGTGTGTATATATATATATATATATACACACACACACACCCTTATCTAATTTTCTGTATGAGAGGGTCCTAGGACCCTAGAAGTCATCAAAGACCTGGGGTGGTGTAGGTTGAATGTTGAGGAGAAGTTGGATTTTCCCATGCTGGGGAAGAAAAGAAGCGTACAGGTGGAAAACATAGAATTGTGTCGAGCAGAAGTGGACAATTGACAGAGACTAATGGATTCATTGTCTCCTTTTTAATGAAAGGTTCTGGAGTATCAGAGGAGAGACCAACATGTCTGTAACAGAGCCAGAGGCCAAAGGAAGGGCAAAGAGGCAGTAATGCCTTGGTGGAAAGAGGGTGATCCATTTTTTGTTTTGTTTTGAGAAAATCAGTTGCTTTCTAGGTAAGTATATGAAAAACCAGGGACCCAGTGGAACCGAAATAAGGAAAAAATCTTGGACTATGACTGTCTCCTTGCTCTTATGCTACTGTTTATTACCATCACTTCTCTCCCTGAAGTTCCCAAAGTAACCATCTCTACATCACCATAGATGTAGGCATGATGCAAACCTTCTGTGCAGGGAGATACATGGCTGTACTCAGGGTCGGACTCTGCTTCAGACAACATTCCCACTGTTTAAGTAGGACAGGAAAAGGAACAGGCAGAGTTTCTGAAACTCACATTTTAAATCAGTGTATGCAGGTCTCTCCAATGCCCAACCAGGTCCCTAACCACAAAGGGTCTCCCCACTTCCCAAGGATGCTGTGCTGAGAATCTTCGGCATTTTCCTCCAAAACTGTGCTCAAGTGAGATTTATATGCCAGACAGAGACATTGAGTTTATCTCCCACACTTTTCAATGGTGCTTTGATCCAAACTTTTTAGTCTGTATTAAGAAGGTCTAGGGTATTGATTTATTATCATTAATTCCTTTTCTTTTTCCTTGTCACGGCTTTCACAGATTTATGAGGTTACGGACCGTGAAGCTAATTAAATAATCTGACTGGTTGAACATCTGTTGAAACATAATAATAACTTCTGAAGCCAACATTCCTGACTAGCTATTAATTCTGATTTAAAATTAGAGGCAGGGTTTTACCACCAAAAAAACAACAAAACAAAACAAAAAGCCTAGCTCCATTTTGGGCTCAGAGTGAACCCTTGGCTTTCCTTTGAAATCTTTTCCACCTTCAACAACTTCCAGTCCACTGACCCAAGTGTCCATTTTAGGCTTCCGTGCAGTCAGAGGTCCTAATGCAAGCCAGGTGGTCTTTAGGGGAGGTTCAGTCCAGTTTGCAGATTGCTGATGTGCAGCACCTACAACCAGAAATTCAGACTCCAACATGATGGAGCTTAACTGTATGCAGAGATCCACCTCAGCCCAAAACAGAAACTAATGCATGACCTTAGGTTAGTGATTTAAGTAAGCCCAAGTAGCCATTTGAGGAACTAAGCCTTTTCTTCAGTTCCATCTTGCCCTCCATCCCCACAGACCATATCAAGGGCGCTCAAGGAGCAGCCCTGGACTGACTCGGGAGTTCCTAAGCCCAGAAACTTCCACTGGCCTGACATACAGAAGCGTGGTTCTCAGTATAGCATAGTCTATTCTAATTTGCTTAGATCTTGCACTGCCTTCACATTTTGCTCTCAAAATAACTTTGTCCAAAATTCTTCAATTGAATAGATAAATAAATTAATTAGATCAATTCCCTCCTACTACTCAGGATCAGTTAATGTTTTGAAGCTGATGAAAATATCTTGAATGAATAAAAAATTTGCAGTGTTTCTTAAACCCTCCTCCCCTGCTGGTAAGCTGTAGGGGTTGTGGGACTCGTGTGGGTGCTCATGTGGGGAGGGGGTGAGCCCCAATGCCTATAGGAGTTAATGACAGACCCAGAGTGAATGCATCCACTGGTGCCAAAAACTATTTCCAGGCTCTCCTGCACCAAAGCCACAGGAGTGCACGTGTTTTTCCCTTCTGTGACTTTTTCTTTCAGACATGGACAAATTTTTCATACTGTAGATATTATTCAGATTGTAAAATTTTCATGGTCCCAAAGTGCAACGGAGGGGGAGGGGAGAGGTGGAGGGGGTGGTGAAGCTTATGCTGAGACTTTGCTACATAACCTACAAAGGGAAGGTAAGCTTTACACAAAAACAAAAGAGGAAAGTCCCTCAGCATCTCATAACAGGGTTCAGATCTCTAGCAGCCTGTAGAGTGGAACTGACAGGAACATTTCAAGGTTAAAAAAAAGATTAAAACCACAGTCTCACAGGTATTCCTAACAATATCTCAGATTATTCCAAGCGTAGGTGATATAATTAGGCAGTAAGATCCAGAGCCACAAATGGATTTAGGCTCCCAAACTTGTCTACAATAAGCTTTAGATACTTTAGCACATGCATGCTGTGGAGCAGAGCTCCTGAAATAACAGAAACAGTTCTCCTTCTGCTGGCAGCACTGTCTGTCCCTGAGCATCCCAGTGGCATGTTGTGGCTCTGAGTACTTCCCCATCCTTGAATAGAATTACATACAACCCTGAGTTGAGCTCTAAAAGCGGCCTATAAATCCTGCCTGAACCATCACTCACCCACCACTGCTCTACAAGGAACCTCAATGCTTAAGACTGGGCCTTCATTCGGGAATTAGCTGCTTAAAACTTGAATTTCAAGGCTGAGCCTCAAGATGTGGGAGCAGAGATGACCCCATCTTGTGCGTACTGGATGTGTTGCATCTCCTGTTGATTCGGTTGATCCAGTCTGAGACTTTAGAAATTTTCCATGCTAAAACTATTAAGCGATAAAACATCCGTGTACCTCTCCCCATGCATGCTGGTCAGCAAAAGGCTCTCAGCCAGCCCGGTCCACCTCGCTCTGTGTCATGTCTGGTTTCCAGTTTTTCTCTCCTTTTTGCCTTCCAGGCTCATGTAACTAACACAGGATTTTTAAAAGCACACATCATCATAGCATTTCTGTTTCATTTAATAAACATCCTCCTCCTTCCTCCCCACCATGTCCTGTATATGTTTTATTATTATTATTACTATTACAATCTCCCCTAAATTTCGACCTGAAAACTGTTTGACATTCACAACCAGGCATTAAAAAGGATTTATTCTGTCCTTGAAGTAGGCATGTAACTCCTCTTAATGTGAGAGCTCAGACTGGTGTAAATCAAGACTAAATTCAGTGATGTCGTTGGGCCTGCACAGGTAGAATTAGCATAAAGCAATGGCAAAGCAAATCCTTTTGTATTGATCATGGGTAAAATCCCAACAACAAACACCACAATTACCTTCTGTCCTGTCTCGACCTGCACAACTGCATAAATTCTCTGACATTCAGGAGCAAATCTGGTTTTGTTTTGCAAGGACAAATCTTTCTCCTCTGCTCACGCACAGACACTCACATGCTAGTCCCATGAAACAGTTCACAGTGAGCAACCGTTCCCTCCCTCCTCCATGACCCAAAATAAACCCATCTCTACAGGCTCATATAGAAACATCAGCAGACTTGTTTAATTAATGTTGCGGGGTCAAGGGAAAAATGTATAGATAAATATATTCAAGGGCTTTGAAAGCTTCGTGGCCGCAGTCCAATACTGCTTGCTTTGCCTTTGCTTGCTGTCTTAGAGGAAAAAAATCCTATAAAGCTTCGAAAAGCTATCCATCTCCGGGTCTGGGGTTCCTGTCATCTGTCAGTCCTCTGATGTAGCACCATGATATATGACAGCAGACCAGCACTCAAGTGATGTATTACATTAATATGTCAGTAATGCAATGGTGCTTTGATAGTGCTTAATAACCAGAGTACTTCACTGGGGAGAGGGCCAAGGAAAAATGAAGACTTGGGCAGAAGGCAAATCCAGCTAAACGCTGCCTCACTGTTGAAGTGCGTGCTGCCATGAGCTCTGGACGGGAAATCTCTTTTTTGTCCCCAGAGCAAGGACTAAAAGTTGGACAGAAGCATTCACAGGGTTACCTGGAACACAAGCCCTCCTCTCTTCAGCTAGTTCTCTGGGGCATGAGAACTTGTATTTCTGGTGGCATCAAGGCCTGGACTCAACCAGGGGAAAGAAGCTCCTCTCCTACCTTGGCAAGGCTGGGCATGCTCCTGGCAAGCGGGAGCAGTGAGTATAAGCCTCTTCAGGCTGATGATTTTAGAAGGGCATTCATCTTCCAGAACAATGCAAAAGGTCCATCATGTGCCTCTAACATTCTGCCTTACAGCAGGCGAATCCAGCCCAATGCCCCAAAGAATGTGAAGACAGAGCCTTGGCTGGTTCAGGCATGCACGTTCTTCCAACTCTGTCCTACGCTGCAGCGTGTGGGTGAGGATGCAGCCAGCCCCAGCCAGGCCTCACTGCACTTGTGCACTCCATCACCCACATCGCTGCGACATGGATCATTCAGTGGTGGGCACAAGTGGGGTGTGTTCTCAGCCAGGCCCTCTAGGTGCTCCCATTATACAAGTAATGAAAGGCTCTGCCTGCACAAGGAACACAAGAGCATTGTTAGTCAGTGAGCCCAAACCAAGCAAACTTTTCAGTATCAACACACCAACCAGGGGAAAATGGCCTTGACAGTACTTTTCTCTCCTATACCACAGGTGTCCCACACGTCAGCCTTGGGTACTGTTGGGTGCCACGATGAAGAATGAAACACAACAGTGATGACCTGACTCCAGGAGCAGTTGTGATGCACTCTTCCTGAGCAGCACCGTTTTCCCTGACAGAGGGGTATTTGTTACAACCATAAGAGTATCATAATGCAGCATACAGTGCTTACACTGCCTTTAATACAGGGAATGATAAGTCTATCCATCACAGAAAAACAGCTGGATTCAGGCAAAGACTGAGCTACTGCTCATGTTTCCAGACCACGATGAGGGCTGATGTTTGAGTGCCTGCATTTGACCTCACAGCTGCACTTAACTGGGTTCCTGTACATAGTCGATTACAGGGTCTCAGTGGTAGCTTGTTAAGCCATGGTAATTTCATCATTTGTGCTTGTCTGTTCATAACTTGTATTTCAGTATTCCATGAACAGAAATGTTACACTGGCACTGCTGTAAAGAGGGCCAGACCCAAAGATTTCAAAAGCTGAGCGACCTTCTGTGATGCTAGAGGTCTTTCATACATCTCTCAGAGATTGTCAATCTAGTCCTTGGTTGCCTGACCTTTTCAGATTACTAACATAAAGAAAAAACAGAAAAAACTGGTCATTGATTATAAAAGGGAGAATAAACAGATACCACCAGCTGCATTCTTCATTAACATGTACATAAAAGATCAGCTGCATCAGGTCAGACAAAAGATTTGGCTCATTAGTCTTGCCTCCACCAGTGACCAGCAGTGGGCACCTCAGAAGGAGCGTAAGGAGAAGAGAGCCATGGAGAGATGTTTCCCAGGTAACTCTCCCACATTCCAGAAATCTGCAGTTTATGGACCTCCAGATCTAAAGGAAAGGAGGGGGTGGGGGATGGGGGATGTGTATGCATGACCATGGAGGGAAATGGTTGATGCATATCCAAAGACACATTTCCACGCTCTCTTTTCGTTTTTAAACAGTCTCTTGTGCCAAGGAGTGAAGAAGGTGCTTTTTCTCTTTCTTTTGACACAGGCACTCTACAGCCTTTTCCAGACTGAGGTCTGTCAGATGAGAGCACAGGATTCATGGGGCCTTGTCTGCACAAGCAGGTAGTTCTCCTCTCCTATTCACCTCCCAGGCTCCAAAAAGAATCAGCCTGAGGAATGGAAAGGCAAGGAGATAATTATTTTTAGGGGGAGCCGTAAGAAGGAAGGAGAGGTGGTTGTTTTATCTTTTACCTTAAAAATCCTGCCTTATAACATTTCTCTGCTCACCCTCCATATGCTTTGCATGGCCCTGAATGACAGATGGGGTTGGAGGGTTATGTATGGCGAGGGAAATTCAGTGAAGACAGAGCAGACTTTGCCAAAAGGAAATCTGAGAAGAACAAGGACTGAAAGAGCAGCCAGGGGTAACTCTGATGTACAAAAATACATTTATTTTCAACAATTTCAAAACCACTGCCTTTTTTTACAGTAGAAATATTCAAATGGAACAATAAAACCAAGAACAGTATATATATATGTATATATATGACTCATGCATTTGTATTACTGTGTTTAATACAGGTATTGCAATTGTCTGCCTCATTTAATCCTTTAAAACCATGGTGGTGGTTTGGGTTTAATGCACTGTCCGACATCATCAGAAGGAGTGTGAGGATTCTGGTTTGGTTTGTCAGACCTGGAATGTGTGTGGGAATTGACTGAAGGGAAAGGGAGGAGAACAGGACATCTTTGCCTGTCCCTGAAACCAAAGCTTAGTCCAGAAGAAAAAGCACATGCTCTTATTGATGGCAACTGTAACTGAAAAACTCTGCAGTCCCCAGTTGCTCTAGCCTCATCTCTGATTCTTCCAGGCTTAGTGTTGGGGTTCTCAAGCATAGGTTAAACTAAGTAGAGGATCTATTGGGTACTTACATCAGATCGACAGCCATACAGAGCCAAAAGCTGCATCTAGTCTCCAGGTCTCATGAATTATTCCTAAATTACAGCTAATACAATAAAATCCATCATGAGGAAAGGCTGGCAGTGATAGAGGGTACTGACCCAGTCTTGTATGTGCTCGCTCTCTCTCTCTCTCTTTGTTTTCCTCTTTATACATACCTACAGTGTGTGAGCTATTTATGTTCTACTCATGTCAATGGATCTTTCCCTCCTTACTCAGGTAAACAGTAATCTACAGCTTCAGAGATTTCCATTACATTTTCCTTAGGGGTAAAACTTGCAGGGGAAAAAGCCCTAATGACATCCACTAGTGATTATTTCCCAGCACGACACACACAAATAAAAGTGGCCAACAGTCCAGTCTGTGCTAATGCCGCAGCTCAGTAACTTCCAAAAAAGTTCGACAGTGCTGATTGCCCAATCCAAATCTTACAGAGATCCCATGAATAGCTCCAGCCCTGGGTATCCCACTGGGACACAGTAGCTACCCTTCCAGTATCCTAAAGGAGCAGGTTTCTGTCATGAACACAAGCTTTTTCCAGCTGCCATCAGCCATGGTTGTGCCCTAATGCAGCAGGTATAATCTGGCAAATCTGGTCCCACATACATCCCAGGAAGCTCTTTCCAGATGTGCATGGAACACATTCTGGTCCAGACAGGAGTGTGACAAACTACCCTCAGAGGTAGTGAGACCCACTAAGTCTCATGGAACATGAAGTCTGAGCCAACTCAAGAATCAGGCAGGGGTTTTGACATTTAATTTTGGCTCCATGGATTTTTTTTTTTTTTTTTTTTTTTTGCTTGCTTTGTAGTACCTTTAAGATAATTCTGGATTGAAAATGGCTTTCTGGACAGATGTTTCTCCAAAAATTAACTGGATCATTCAGAAACTTCTCAGCCTTCATTGAGGTTAAATTTCTTTTTGAGAAGTCAAAATGTTTTGGTTTTTTTCAGCAGGTTACTCCCAATTTTTCCTCTTTGCTTCCTCCCATCTGTTAGGAGATACTTAACAGCCATCTTTAACAGTGTAAAGGGAAAAAATGCAAAAATATTATAAAAAATTTTGAAAACAAAATGTGTAAACTGTAATCCCCTGCCTTTCTTTTTAAATCAACGTGAGATCAATCCCGTGAAAAACCTAGAAAACTAGAAACAACGAACATTTTTACTTCATTAATACGGAAGATAATGCGTAATTCACATTCAGTCTTCTGCAGCAGCTCACAAAAGCAGTCCCTCAAACCCTAATGATCAGCAAAGACTGAGATCAGCCCACAATTTAACTCAAGGCCTGCCCGACCATTGTTTATGTCATTCCTCCCGTCTATACCTAAATGGGGAGCTATAGCCTTGTGCTAACGGTGTTATCACCAGACTGGGCCATTACTGTAAACTACTTTGGTGTTCCAGTAGAACATAGACAGTAATGCAACAGTTTATGCACATGTGATGGATGGAAACTCAAGGTTAAATAGAATAACACAGCCATCACTCTCCAGCTTATAATAAGAACTAGACCTGAAAAGTGAGGGAGGAAACAGAAAAGAATTCTTTTTAAATCAACAGAAAAGGCCAACAAGCCTCACCAAAATGGAGGAGAAGAATTAAGAATATTTAGTTTTAGTACTTCACACAAAACAGTATTTCCCTAAATTTTGGTTTTACATTTTTAATCTTGAAATACCTCCTGTGTTCTTCAGCAAAACTGTGCTTAACCACTTTTCTCTCCACCTCCAGAGCCATCAGGATTATAACCTTTGAAAGACATTTGAGCCCATTAACAGAGTGAACACAGGTAGGTGAGGCTGGCTTGTACCCAACTGGCATGTTGCAATGCAGAGAGCTAGCAAGTAACCCCTAAATTCTAGCTGTCTTCTCATTTCAGTCCAGATATATTAAAAGTGACACGGAGTCCTGTATCCAGATCCTAAAAAACGGTAACAAACATTGTTACCTGGCCTCATTTTCTGTTACACTGCAAGCACTAGAACATCTTCCAAAATGTGCCTCCAATCTTCCTTGCCCTCCTGCTGGGTCTTATAACTCAACACTCTGCAGAATAAGGTCCATTTTAACATCATCAGCTCAAGAAAAATGGATAAAAGTAACTCACCACTAAGTAAACCACCTGCCCCAAAACTCCACCACTCCTGAGGGCTACCCTCAACTCAGTGTGCTAGGAGATGCCTAAAGAGCTTTTTCACTACTTTTCTCCATTAACCTCCCTGTTCTAATCAGAAAGCACCAGCCCACCATGCAGAAATTACTGTGAGGGCATTTCCATCCAAAATTGGAAGCAGCCATTCTGCAGCACTCATAAGAAAGACTTTCCCTAGCTTGGTTATGCAGGTCTGACCCTGCATCCCCCTCTCCAAACAGCAGTCCTAAATCCCATGCATCATATTCAACCAAAATTTACTACTCCTCCACATCCTGAATAGCACTTTATTTCACCAGCTGCTAAAAGTACAACTTCTCACTGGGAATAACAGACTTGGCAGTGCTAGGTTAATGGTTGGACTCTATGATCTTAAAGGTCTTTTCCAACCAAAACAATTCTATGATTCTACTGCAACCTGGCCCACTGCTGAGTTGAGGTTGCACTGAGTACTGCAAGCACACTGATATTTGCCCACACTGAGATGGTGATCATTTCACTTTTGTTTTCCTCATTTTCCCTGATGGATGCTACCAAGATCCTTCTTAGAAGTGGACAACAGTGACAGAGGTGAAGAGATGACGAACATCACTAAAATATTCATGACAGGCTCGTAGTCTGTCCTGCTAATATCTTTGTCTGCTCCATCATAGGAAATGATACTATACATATCTCTAAAAAAAGGCTTGCAGTTATACACAGAGAAATAAACTATGCTGTTTATAGACAGCAGTGTCAGATTGAAATACGACAGACAACTGGAACACACTTGGAACTGAAGCGTGATTCAAGTGCTCACCACAGTCCCTGGTTGACTGACGTGTACGAGCGCGCGCACGTGTGTGTGTGCATGCGCGTGCGTGCATGTGTGTATGTGGTTCAGGTTTTGTTTTAAACATATCTTCTTTTACTAAACATTAAATTATTTCCCAAGAAATAAAAAGCTATGTACATTTTAATTATCTACAGTAGGCCTTCGGCATCCTCGCTATTCACATGCACGGGTTTGGGCTGCATTCATAAACTCAGCCATGCTCCTTCATTACTTGTGGTGCTGTCCCCTCCAGCCAACCTACAGTCCAAGGAACACTGACTTGTGTGTTTGCTCTGATTTTTTTTTTTGTTTTTTCCCTTTCTCAGCAGTCAACAGTGCCAGAGGGTGACTGAAATTAAAAGCAATTAAGAGAGGCAAGATCCTGTAAAAAGCTGAGACATGCATGTCATTGGTAAGCGAGGGCTGTTGGCATGTTGCAGAGCCTGGTCCAACAACCCAGCCTGAGCCCTCTGGCAAGATGAAGTAGCTGATTCATGAGTTCTTTTGAAAAGGGCTGAAAAGGGACAATTTACCTACAACATGTTGCCTAAGGTACTACACCTACCTGTTGGATTTGAATACTTAATTCCCATTCTATATTTAACAGGAGGCTGGCATTCAAATCGCATTGCACACTTGACTTTGCTTTTTCTTTCTAATCTGATGAGTATTTCCTAAATAAGAAGAACTCCTGCTATTTATGAATGCAGCCCTGGTAAACAGAAAAAGCCCACCCCATCCCCTCCCAAATGATAATAATGACATATAACTCCTTCTTTTTTCATAATAATAATAATAATAATAATAATTATAACAATAATAATTACAAATAAAAAGTCAGAAATGTTGTAGACCAAGTGAATTTTCAGTATTAAACACTAGTGCAGTTGGGGATTTCCTTTGTGCTTTCACTGTTGGCAATTGTTGAGATGCTTCCTGTGGAGGAGAAAATGGAGAAAAAAGAGTCAGTGCAGTGGCTTCAACAGTTTGGTCTATGTCACTTCTTACTCCTTCTTAGGCTATGCTTGTGGAAGTGTAAAGACAGAAAAGGTGCTAAAAAATAACACATCCTTTTTTTGTATTTGCAATAAGCACGGAGCATGCAGAAAACCTGTTACTACAGCTCAGTTGACCAGCAGTAAACTCACGAAGCTATTAGGGACATATTCACTTGTAATGATAGAACACCAACAGTGTAAGCTTGGCTCAGCTGATTCTTCTGAGGGTTCAGGGAATTTGGGACCCCTCCACAGCAGAGCCAGGGTCACGAGCAGGTGAAGGCGTGAGCCACAGCTATTGCTAACTCCTTATATACCTGCTGCTGTTGCCAGGTTCCTACCCTGGTCATGTACACTGTGAGACAAGCTGAAAAACTGTAAGAAAAACTCCCTGTTACCATGTTGCAGAGAGAGATTTGCTCCCTATCTCAGTGCCTCAGGCTCTGCTTGTACCTGGGGTGATGGTCGCTGCCTCTCCTCATACCCCAATGACCAACATCCTCGCCCAGACTGTGAAATGAGCCTCAGCTGAGGGCTGTCTCTCACCCATCACTCGTGTGTCCAGCTCTTTGTCCATCAGCTCCTCAGGGTCTGTGAACTCACTCAGAGTGATTTTGGGGGCATTTTCACTTTGGCTGACAGAGCCAATCATTTCCTGCTCCTTGTCATGCTGAACTTGGGCATAGATGTTAATCCAAGGGATTTTCCTGCACAGGAAAGGAAAACGAGAGGTTATATTTTGTAACACAGGGATCCTCGGCATGTCATTGATTAATCAGACCAACTAAACTGAGACCAATCCCAGGAATGCTGCATCACTGCCAATGCTGCAGAGTATCAGCTCTCAGAATGGTGAAAGCACCACAGTGACAGTTCAGTTCTGAAAGTGCCATTAGCATCCACTAATTCCAACACCAGCCTAAAGCTACCCCAAATCTCAGGCCACTACCTTCCTACCCTGTGCTCAAAGGCTCCTCCAGCTGTGAACTTAAATGTTCTGGTCCTGCCATTTTAAATGAGAAGTCATACACACAGTGGACACTGCATCCAACTCAGCAGCAATCAGCTAAGTACAATCAGTTGCAATTGCCAACTCTCTCAATATTTACTACATGATCGGGGTGCACTGGAAACCAGAAGTAAAAAATCAATTTGAGCACTACTATCAACTGAGAAAAATAAAATCGCTAGGCTTGTTTCAATTGACAGGCCCACACTGGCTCAGTAGGAACTGCCACACCAGAAAGAGTTATAAAGAATTGGTCCTGCCTCAGAGTACAGAAAGGACTTGAACTTCATAACACCCACCCAAAGTCTGTTTGTTACCATTTCATTGCAAAAACAGTTTGCCATGCTATAGATCATGCAAGTTTGCAGGGACTTATTTTCCCTTGCTGCTCAGGAAGCCAAGAAAGTGAAACGATTATTTCTTCTTCATTCTTCCAAGAGAAGTTAACCTGGACTGCTAGAACAATATCCTTGAAAGTCAGTTAGTTAGACAGGCCTAGACAGATAGTTAGATAGTAATCCCTGGCGGAATGCAAGTTTAAAATGAGAGAACTGAAAAGTAATGTGTTAAGCATCGTGGTGGCTGCTAGGATTAGCTGTGTGTAGTTGCCCATTGAAAGGTGACTGACTATTTTTCCTAATGCCCTTGTAAGAACTCTGTGCCATGCAGTCCCCACTGCTAAAATACAGGAAATTCAGAGAATTTTTTCAGTTCCTTAAACCACACAGGAGAGAGAAAGAAGATGTGTTCAAAAGAGGCTATATAAAATGTCATCTCTTTATGCTAACCTGTCTGCTGATGGACATGTCAGAGATTGAAAGCAGTGGAAATTACCTCAGCTCTCATGAATTCAATAGATCTATGCTGATTTTACTCCAGTGAAGTTCTGGCCTCAAACAACTTGTGCTATTGGCTTGATCTGGCATTCTGTTCTTAACCAGCAGAAAGTCAGGACATATTTGGGATGTTTAGCAGCAGTTAACAAACCTCATGTTCTTCTCCCTTTCTCCTACCCTTTCTTTTTAACCTTCAGACATGCCTTACAGACCACTGGAAGACATGAGCACTACACAGGGAACACACACATCGGATGAGGGAGGACAAATGCATTCCCATAGGATTTAAGTGCGCAGAATACATCTGGAGATGTGTAGAGACATGGACACAAGAACACACCTGGAGATATTGGAACACTTAGTTTTGCTTCCAAACAATGCAATGGTAGAGAAGCAACAGTCTTCTGAGCTTTGAGAGGAAAAGTGAGAAAAGCTCTTTAGAGCTGTGAGGCAGAGAGCCTCCAGGTGCTTCAGAGAGTTAGGGAAAAAAGAAACTGAGACAGCTGTACATATGTGCACCCATACACACACATCCAATCTTCCGTGCCTCCCAGCACAGACACAGGTGGCCACAACATCCCACTGCACATCTCTGAGCGCACGCGCACACATACTCCTGCACTCCTGTCCCAGGACACATACACACTGACTGCCCTGTTGCCCCACTACTACTCACCACCCATACACATTGTATTGACTGCTGTATACTCAATCTCCCACAAAAGAAACAACCTTTATACAGATTATTTCCCTACTTTTCCCCCCTTCCTTCCTTTTCCACCTGGGCCTCTTCAACAAGCATCTCTCTGGCAGCAGTGTTTAATATGCCTGCTGAGTCTATAACTTGATGGACTCATAATAAGGAGTCTGTGTGCAAACCAGCAAAGCACCGATTCTATAAAGTTGTAGAATTAAAAATTCATGCAGGCCCATGCTCTCCCCGCAACCTCTTCCTGTAAGTAGCAGTTCTGTATTCAGACTGGGATCACCATTAATCAGAAAAGTACATATGGCTAATGGACTTCTGCATCACCGAGAGCTAGAGGAAAGCTTTCGTTTTCACCTCCTTTTTCCATTAAGAATTGTTGCATGCTCTCACTTCTGATATGTTGAGCCAGAGGTTCTACACAGAGCTGAACAGTTGCTTTGTGTTCCAAAAAATCAAGCTGAGGACACTCTGGGTATCTAACCTAATCCTAAACTTTGTCAGTTTGACCTGTATTTGTCCTCTTTGGGACAGAGCATATAAGAGGGGATGGCATATTGATGAGCTTTGGGCTAAGCAAAACCGATGCTTTAACCACCTTCCTTCTCACTCCCAGTTTGTAATACATTCAATTTTCAGACAGATTTTAACAAGGCAGGGTCTTTCCAGCCCTGGAGCACAGAACAAGGCTGATAGCTGCTATGCTCAAGGCTCAGGATGCTTAAGTAGTACAAGAGTCAGTTTTATGAGCTGTAGTAGCATAAATGACCTGGAGACTGCCAAAGCAAAGTGGATTACCAAGCTACTCGCTGCTCTCTGGCAGTCAGAATATACAGATCCTTCTTCCTGGTAACTGATCGCTGACCACAGAGCCAAAGACATTATGCCAAACCTAAGAAACCATCTCACCAAGACACAAAGGAAAGCATGTCTTACAAAAGGTTGTACCTACACCTTGACGCACCTCCCAGAGAGACTTTGTGCTCCTCATCCTACATCTGGGATTGAGAGAAATCATCAGCCGCCTCCCCAGCACATTATTAAATCAATGCCTTGAACAAGTCCCATGTCCCTTTCCCTGTTCACCTGGGAAGCTATATTCCACCTCACAGAAGCAGAGAGGGGATTTCAGACTGCAAGAAGCAAGTCACACTGAAGGCCTGGAAATCTGCACCTGAGCAGATTCACACATACGGGCTCTCTGGAAATTGTCCTGGGCCACTGAAGTCAGCGGGAGCTTGGTAACAGGTCTTGATGTGCACAGGATCAAGTACTAGAAGCACTGCTACCCACTGATTTTGAAAATGGTTAAT
Source organism: Charadrius vociferus (assembly GCF_000708025.1). Taxonomy (NCBI): domain Eukaryota; kingdom Metazoa; phylum Chordata; class Aves; order Charadriiformes; family Charadriidae; genus Charadrius; species Charadrius vociferus. The sequence goes on along the minus strand of NW_009647731.1, from coordinate 3,174,788 downwards.
GCAAGAGGTTAGAAATGAGGGAAGCTTTAAACCTTGAGACTAGGATACATGCCTGTCTTATCATTCCATTTTTAACACTGTTTGTATCCCACTAACACCGTTAGAGAATCCTAGCCGTATCTTGGGCTGCAGAAAAGCTGGAGAGAGAAACATATAGCTGGAATCTGGACAGGAAAAGCTCTAGCTTCCCAATTTGGAGGAACTCCTCATGTCCAGAATATTTTTATTATTTTTTTTTTAAAGTCAGATTTAGGTTATGCTTCTAATACAATATTTTGCCACTGGGCAGGATTTGGGCACATAGACCATTTAACACAGTAAGTCCTGTACTGAAAGCAAAATTCCTCCTAAAAAGCTCCATCTGCCTAAAATACATTCTCATAAGGCAGCCCCTCAGCAAACAGGCCATTCTTATCCCTTATTTTGTTTCACAGCTTGCAGCAGGAAAGTACCACGGGCCAGCAGAGGCCCTGCCTACTGCCTGGAAGCAAAAGGTTTATATTAACATCTGGCAAAGAAAGCCTCAGCAGAGATTCCCAAAGGCATTTTGATGCTTAACACAAAATTTTCTGGCTTTGAGTCTCCCACCCTTAACATAATCACACCTGTTTCTCTGCAAGACTAAACTATTCACTTTGCGAGATACAAATGAGATGCTGCTGCACTAAGGCAGTTGGCCAGCGGGATATAGACTGTATGAAGACATCCATCGTGATTTTTTTGACTAAGTCTGCATTGTGTAGCTCAGTATTCAGTGAGCGCACAGTGTTCCTGTTTCTGGTCTGTGGTTCAAACATATGTGCCGAAGCAGGTCACAGCTTGATTTCTGAACTCTTGGTGAGCTTTCAGAGTATCAGGTTTGCAGTGGAAGGGCAGTAGACGGTCTTCTCTCTATATATGAGAAATAGGGAACTATACTGGTCTAAGCCTTAGGCCGGCACAACTTGTTCTACATCTGCAATCCATGCACTGCTCTGCCTAGATTTCCTGTAGACCACCCAGTGTCTCCTCCTCCCATCCCCCAAAGTTTCTCAACTTACCTCTTGAATTTGTAGATTAAAAAAACAGCCAAGCCTACAAACACCACAGACAACAACATCAGCATCGCCGAACTGCTATGACCCGTGCTGGAATCAACAAGGGGTGCTGCAGGAAGAAAGGCAGAGTATTACATTTGCAAGATATTAGGGAACACATAACTACCAGAGAGTTGAGCTCAACTCTGCCTTTGCCACATCTGCTTTATCACCACTGCATGATGCATGCTGTTTTCTGCAAGACCAATCAGTAGGAAACAAATTGACACTCTTGTCCTTTGAAAGAAGCTCCTTTTTCAAGACAATGCAGTCTAACATCTAGTGAAAAGGCACAGCTAGAAATGTTTAGCTGAATGGTTGATTGCTCCTGTGTGAACACTCTGGGCTACTTCTTTTCAGGCTTTTCCAGGAACTGGAGTGGAAATGAAATTTATGATGTGTGGCTTAGTGTATGTCCGCTCCCCTTTGGAGAAACTACCTCAGAGCATCCATGAACAGCATGACTCCCTTCTTCCACGGACATATGTCTGTCTCACATGTGACAGATCTGGGCTTGTGAGAAACCTCAAGGTTCATCCTTGTATTGGATGTTAAGGACTTTTTAATCGAGTCAGTTTTCATAATGTGGAGAAGCCCAAAGCAATAATCCTGGACCCAAGCATGCACTACATTATAACATTTTGGAGATTTGATCCATCTATCCTTGACATTTTGGGTGGGCTAAATAAAGCGTATTACTCTATCTTGTTTATGCAGCCATTCCCACAGCTCATTGGAGCAGACCCTCTTAATGGCCTGAGCACTGTGCTGAGAATCAAGAGTCTGATGAGAAGTCTCTAATGATGCGCAAATGATTTTAAGTAGCAGCTGAGTGTTTCTCACTGCATAAATATTTGGGGTTTGTTTTTTTCTGTTCTCTATTCTTTTTCTGTCACCCAGAAGATAGGGACAAAGTCTATGCAAATAATCACTTCTGGTTCCATTGCAAAATTTTCGCACCTAAGAGTCTGATCCTGCCAGTATTCTGCTTCTACTACTTCTATGGACTCTTTCACAGAAAAGAAACGACTGCCACTTCATCTGAGTCAAAATACTATGGGAATGGTCATGGAATAAATGCAGCACCCCCACTCGGAAGGATGCGAGAACAGCTGAGCATTGTAATCTAAATCTGCCCTTTGCAGTGCCTTACCAGAATAAGCCCTGGTTCTGAACCTGCAGACTGCAGATATTTATATCTCATTTCCAGTTTTGCAACTTAATTCATCCCAGCCTCCTCCTATTAACATCTGACTCTTATCCCCAAACAATATTCAGAGAGTGAAGGCAAAAAGGCATTACCTGTAGCACAGGTTACAAGCCTTGGTTTAGCCCAGCTCTTGGCTCTCTGAGAGTCTCATGTAAAAAGAAGCTGAGTCTTTCAGAGCAACTATCAGCAATGTCACATGCACAGGATCCCACATTTCAGATGACTGCAAGGGCAGCCATAAAAACCAAGGGCAAAAATAAATCCCTCATCTCCTCTGTAGTCATCACTGTCTCAGCAATAGCTGGGAGCTTCACACTAGGCTGGATAAAATTCTCAGCCGTAGCTGAGAGCCTCACACTAGGGTGGTTTAAAGCAAAGGGGGTGATGAAGCTTAAAGCAACTATTCATTACTCCGTGGGAAAATGGAGATAGGTAGCATTGAAATTTCAATAAGTTCTAATTTGTAGAAGTCAATATTCAGGCATGTGTTCCCTGTAAGAGGACTAGATTTTCTTTTCATGAGTACTTTGCCCCTATAAAGCTTCTTGGCTAGTCATAACATCAACAAGCCCTTTGCAATAAGGATTTGATCCAATATCCATGAAAGTTAGTAATACTCCCACTGAATTCCACAGGTGCCCATGAGGGCTTAATAGAACACCATTCACCCGATTTTCTAAAACACTTGAAAAACATCAATGCACTGGTTAATTAAGCCATAGGGAACTCTTAAAAGGTACTTTTAATACTTGTACAAACTGGTGCATGAAGATTCCACTGCTGGGTTCTGTTTTTAAAACTCCCTACTTCTACCACAGGCAATGCTTCGATACAATCAGTCCTACATATCCCAGTATATATCCCATATACCAAACTGTGAGTGCTTTGATGTAGACTGGTTCTCCTGGAGTTGTCCGAAGCCTCAAGACAACCACAGCCATGCATTTGACTCCACACTCACCTAATGTTAACTGAGTAACGTACACAACGACTTCAAGACCAGGCTTCAGTTCAAACTGGACCAGGTTCTGGTTGAGAGCGTTAAAAAGGATTTCTACCACCTGAGGAAATAATAAGGGATACAGTAGTCACAATATAGAAGACAGCAAGCTCTGGATAACATTCAGGAATGCATGTAGCCTATGAAAGGTGACTAACATCTCTTACTGGCTTCAGGAAGAGACAAGAAGAGACTGAGGAAGTGGAGAGAAACATGCACATGTGCTTTAGATGGAACTGAGTGTTATTGCATGCAAGTCTCTCTACAGGACTTTTGAGACTCACAGAGTATGTTATTATAACTCTCCTGGGAAGTAAATCCAAGAAAGCAAGTTAGCAATATTTTTTTTTCTTTTTTTGGAGGGCAGGGGAGGTGGGAAAAGAACTAAGGATCTTTTCACCCTCCACAATATCCAGTGAGTTCAATCTAACGCACTTGGAAATCAATGACATATTAGCTTTTCAATGGTGGATGATGGAACTGAGTTAGGTAGTCCAGCCTAGTAACACTTCTTTATTCACATTGATTCAGAACAATCCTAGTCATGTAGCTCCTGTTTAAATAGGCTGTTGGAGATGAGACAATGCAGTTTTGAAGATTAATGGCAAACTTGCCATATTTCTTCTTCATTTAGAAGAGGGGCCTTGGTCGGGAGCTTACTCATGGCTCAGCAACCCAGCTATGATGTGTTATTTTGTTGCCTTAGAGCACAGACTCGGCGTGTCACACTAGAGCCTGAGTTTGTTAATGCCTGGTCCCCCTAGAGCAGTTCTGATGGTCAGGGCTCAGCTACTGAGTAGTCTTGATAGCTTACTCTCCAGGGCAGAGCTCTTCAAGCAGAAGCCAACAACAGGTGCCAAAATACAACTGAGTAGACCGTCAAACAAAATTTGAGAACTAGATCTCCAGGCCTCCTGGGCAGCTGGTCAGAAATCTAATCTGAGATGTCTGCATAATACTGATATACGAAATATTGACAGAACAGCTTGTTTGGAGGGAATTCTAAAATGGGTAGATCCTACTGAACAGGATGGAAATCCCAATAAAATCCCTCCAAAAAGCCTTCCAAATCTTCCCACCACAATGCATCTCTTCTGCTCACTCACCACCACAAATTTCAGAGGCCAACTTTGCTAGCTTCCTAGGACAAATGCACTACTCTGAGGGGACTGACCTTGCTCAGTGGGTGACAAGAGCTCCCCCAGAATTCAGTAGTCCTCTGAATTACTTACTGTATGATCACAGAATAGTTACTCCTCCAGGAGTTACCTGGAGATGGGCTCACACATAGCTTGCACACAGTAAAAATGCTGCACACAACAACATTAGCTAGAACTAAACAGCCTTTCCAGCAGTACTTTACTCCTTTGCCTTTACAGAGCTGATTTAATCACTTGGTAATGCTAGCATGAAAGCTTCAGCAGACTAGTGCTGTTGTTCCTAGCTCTTCCCATGTCTGCATATGACTGTTGCTATTCATCACTGTAATTACCTATTTATCTAAATGGATGGATATTGTAACTTCCAAATATAGTTTGCACACACCGTTCACTGCTGCAGAAAAAAAGAGGTCTTGTTCCAGTGATATACGAGCTGAAGAGCCTGATTTATTTTTAGTAAACCTCAGTATATTATCTTGCTGCTTTGGCCTCTGTCTATTAGCATTCCTCCAGGGAGTAGAGGGAGTACATATTCAAGGTTCCTTTGGCCATAACTACTGTAATAAGGACACACCACTGATCTAGGAAGAACCACGGCTGGTAGACTGTGACATATCTCAGTGAGGTATTAGAAAAGCCTGCTTTTCCTCTGAAAATAATTTTCTTTAATGCCATAAACTATACTGCCACAGTTCCAGACACATCCAGTTCCATCACACTTATTGTAAGTCATTTCCAATGCTGCACAAGGGGCCATCTGCAAATGGTATGATAGGAATGAATGTTCCATGAATCCGTCTTTCCTTACTTGCTCCAGATCAGCCTCACTGCTTTTCCTCCTCTCTGTTGTGTTTTTATGGGGCAGTATGAAAAGTTCAGCAGAAGTAGGAAGCCCAGGAAATACAGCTACCAAGATCTGTTCATCAGGGATACCAGTCACCTAAAAGAAGAGTAAAAAGGAGGTCTCAAGCTGCTCTTCTGTTACCGATGTTTCCATTCACTATGGGAGACTGTGCTCCCATCAGTTTGTTATTTGCCAGTGCCACTGTAGGTGCTGTGGTCCTAATGAACTGTTCTGCCCATTTGGTGAGTCAGAAATAGAGGTTCTGCTAATGGTTCACTCTACTTCATTTCTAGAAGTAAATGTAGGCTTGACAACAGCCCTGGACCCAAAGATCTCAACCCAAAGTCCAAACCCACTATATCTCCAGATCTGGATTTTCCATATAGTCCTTCTTGCTACAGAAGAATGACCCAAAGTCAGATCCAGAGAGTCTGGCTTAGAGCAACCACTGGTAAGTGGGCAACTAACAGGGACATACGAAGAAACCGGCCTGCAATCACCTTCTAATACCAGCTTATGGGGATCCACATTTGCCACACATGAGTAACTTAACGTCTCCAGTGGGAGACTTTTTACTACTGGGTCCGATCAGGAAGGCTGTGCTAGGAACTGCTCAGTTTGCTGAACCAAGTGTCAGTTCCACAGCTGACTCTCACAGCTGTCTTCAGCATGACCTGCCCACCGAGGCTACTGCCCTCTCTCCCCAAATCCAAGCTGTGCATCCTCAGCAGGGCAGGAAGCCTCTCCTACCTCAGAAACTCCCTGCTGTATGAGGCTAACCCCAGTAGCTCCCTGGTCCTACCCCACCTCAAGCTCCTTGGCCTCAATCCTGAACTGAAATGTATTAATGGAGCAGCCGATTCCTTGTGATCCATCCAGCAGGCATAGACCACAGGCTGCAACCAAATATTCACAAAAGGATATACAAGCCAGCACTTCTACCTGATTTCTACTGTTGTCTGTAACCGTTCATAGTTACAACCTAATTATTTTCTTTTTTCTGCAAGCTTGACTCCGAATACAGTAAAAGGGAACAACAGTTTAAACAAACGAACTTAGTGTTTTCTCAGGATGGGAAAACAATCAAGGAAACTCTTATAAACTGTGAATTTTGAGTGGGCTGCAGATGAGAAAAGCTGAGCAGGAATTTACTTTCCTGGTAAAAATAAGC